>NW_017259229.1:1547704-1548973 GCF_001594045.1 Atta colombica | reverse complement strand
ACAATTTACTGTGTATGCTGATAACATTAATTTAATCTTAACATTTTGGTATTAGAATCTTCATCTCAAAATTACATCAGGAATCTGTCAGTAACAGGTGCGATAAGTCTAGGACTCACTTTCTTACTCATATATAGGGTGTATCCTTAACAAGTATTTACTGATCATATAACTTAGTCGAAAATTTCTGTACTATTTTGCAATTTTCACAACTTTTTTTAGTTATCTAATGAGTGTATAAAATCGACACAACTTTAAGGTATCTTTAAAAGTTGTTTAAGAAACATTTTTAAGATATTTCATTTTTAAAATAAAGAACACTGAAAGTTATTTTAAAATTATTGTTCTATGAGTCACGATTTTACTCACTTATTTGACAATCCTTAGAAATTAATATCTTATTAATTATTATGAAAATTGTAAAATGACTCAGAACTTTTCGATTCACTTTTTTATCAGGAATAATTATATAATTAGTGCTTTTTAAAATACACTCTTTTTAAAATACACCCTGTATATAAAGCTAAAAACCATTTAAAGTTAGCGCAAATTATATCATCTAAAGTTCGCGCGTTCAGGTATATGGTAACGCAAAACTATCAACCGCACCTGAACGCGCGAACTTTAAAGCGATATAACTCGCTAATTCATTTTAATATTTATAATTCAAAAATCATTGTAGCCTCGACATTTTGGTATTATTAGAATTTTTCGTCTTAAAATGAAAATCTCAGGAATCTATTCTTAATCGTTATTAAGATCTTTACCGGACACCCTGTATATGTATATGTAGGTATATCGTACAGGCATACGTCGTCATTATTTCGCGATCGATGACCGACTATACAGCGCGTACCCGATGCGTAATATGTGCACGGTCCGCTGTGTAGAGTCGATACTACGGGCGATCGAATTGCGGCGTGCCTCTAAATAAGGCCGCGCGATTTATTCACGCGTCCCGCCGTGAATCGCCGGTCACTTTGATCCGTCTAGCGCGAAATCAACCTTTTTTCGCAGCTTCTCTCTCCCGACCTGGGCTCAGTCCGTGCCCTTACCGACCACAAGATCGGCATCCGCTCCAACTCGTTGCGCAGCTCGAGTGGCCGATTTATGCGTCGTCACGCACGTCCATCCTCGGGGACTCGCCCTTGCTCGCACGAGAGAGTGGAAATCACCCTTGCGTTCTATTCTGTCTCAGTAGGGGTGGCATGTATGATTTAGAACAGAATAGGGTGAAAGGACGATTTATGACGCTAGAGAATCTTCGTA
>NW_017259229.1:1541023-1547604 GCF_001594045.1 Atta colombica | reverse complement strand
TCTCTCTCTCTCTCTCTCTCTCTCTCTCTCTCTCTCTCTCTCTCTCTCTCTCTCTCTTGATCATTATTTGTAGATCAATAACGTTTTATACATACTACTTTAATACTCTTTCTCTCTATTTTTCTCGTATATGTTTATTTATTAATTCTTTTATTTTTACTCTCTAAATCTAAATAGTCACTAATTATTCAGTGGCATACTTGGCACTGGATAATCAGTGAAGTTCAAAAAAAGGAAGAATGTTTAAGCATTGTTCAAATACTGATATTTGATTATTAATTTCAATCTTCTAATACTATATTAATTGAATTTATGCACTAAAATAAGGTTAATTGGAGAAAACAAAGAAAAAAGAGGGATACGAGCCAAAAATTATTATATAAAAACAAAACAAGATAAAGTAGAATGTACAAAAAAACAATAAAGGAAACGAAAATGTTTTAAGTTAAAAATTTTAATAAAGAATGCAATAGACGTTTCGATCGTGATCAGATCATTCTTAATATTAAAAACATACATAATAAATAACGATCGGAAAAATAAACAAAAACATAATTCAATAAACTAAATTTCGCTCTCTAAGGCAAAGGTTGTTAAAACAATTATCGTGTTCACAGTTATAATGTATAACGGAAAGGACGCGAATGATAGCTACTTGTAGTCAGTTATTATATGCTTATATGATAGTGTCAATTTGATAAAAAGAATGAATATACTTCGATTACAAGTGAACGGAAAACGCAAATATAAGTATGATCCTGTAGAAAATTATATAAGTGAAAATATAGCGCAAGATTGAAATAATATAACTGGATATAAATTATATTATAACTAAATTATAGCGCTAGAAAACGAGATAAACCATTAAAGACTAGCATACAAACAATATAATATGTGAGATAATACTTAGCAAAAAGATTAATTGGATTACATAATAAAGATTAGATAGATTAGGGATCTCACATTTCATTCATTGCATTTCATTGATTACCAGTGTCATACTTGGCACTGATATCAGTGATTAGCCACTGATTCAGATTTAGAGAGTACAATATAACTTGATGCCGGTTATCCCATCTTCAAATAAACTATGTGGTAATTTATTTATTGGATAAACAAAAGAGTAAGAGAGTAAGACAGTAAGTTGAAATTTAGAACCACCGAAAGGTGAAACAACCCAGCCTTAGAAAAATTTTAAATATAACTTTATCAAATTAAGTATATTTTTCATTTCATTGAGGTTATCAAATTAATGCGAAATTTGACATCTTCTTTATCTTGCTGTCTGTTGTCTATCAAATATGTATTACTACTCATTAGCATATAATTATATCTCGATTAGAGATGCCGCTACTTCTCTATCCCGTTTCGCGACCCCATCCCTACGGCGCACTTCGATCCCCTGTGGAGGGGTGGCTTCCCTCGCGAGGGGTGCTTCCCGCGCGAGGCAGGAGGGTGCGTCAACTGTTGCACGATCGCTCAAACTTTTCAGTCACAACAGGAAAGCCCGCGGCGGTGCCGACGGATCGCCACTTGCCGCGCGAAGGATGGGCTCATCGTGTTCCCCTATATTCCCCCTCGCTGCCATAAATAGGGAGGTTTGACAAACGAGCCGGATAAAACCGTTCACGCGTCGTCTAGAAACACCCGTGATATTAATAAGCAGCTCTCCGCGCGCGAAATAATTTTTCTTGCGACACTTTATACCCGCATGAATTTGCGTCGCCTCGACGACAAAACGTTCGCCATTAGTTTCAGATTACGAAGCTAAAAAAACCTATGTTAAATTAATAATAATATCGGTCTTTTAACTTCAAAGCGACACTACTAAAAAAAAATCGTGATTTTTCGAGTTATTATCATGAATGAGCTAGATAAACGTTACCCTATTAATCATCGAAAGCCAACCAACTTAATTTTATAAAAAAATAATCAAAACGTTATGATTCAAAAAGAGTGTTTTTTTAGTCATTAAAATAAGTTTTAATATAACGAATGTTATTTTTCTTTCTTTCCTAAAAAATTCTTTTTGCTGATATTATTTAATTAGTCAATAATTCTCGGCCAAGTTGAAAAATAGGTTTTTCCCTTTTTCTGGGAAATTTAATTTTTTGAAGTAAGGAAATTGTGTCATTTTTGAAGTAAGGAAGCGATATTTGTATTTTGTAATTTGCGAAACAGTAATCAATTACAGTCAATCCACAGTCGAGTTTCCGTGACAAAATGTCGAAAAATGCCACTAGATTTTTTTTATAACTCAAAATAAAATATCTTTTACGATTAAGCGCTGCAATATTTTTTTTGGCAAAGCTATTGTCGAGTCAATCGCTAATTTTTCGGAGCTATCCCGCAATAATATAAATGGATGAGGATTATCACGAGTTCCTGACAAATTAATGGCCATCGATTAATTCTCAATGCGCTGTCCTTCGGCGTTAGGGATGCGGAGTGATGGAAGGGAAGAAAAGAGAGAATGAAGATGTAAAAAAATCCCTGCAGATTTAATTAACATCATACGTGTCTCTTCCTTTTCATTCTTCAACCCTCTGACGTGAGATATATGATCGTACTGGAATTTATCTGGATTCCTTTGTTAAAATGCGTTCGCAAATTGAACCATGAAAAAATTTGTAATAGCAAAACAGGCAAAAAAAGTTAAAATCAATCCTATTAATTCAGAATTCATTAACCCTTTATTATTCGCGTGGGATGTCCAGGCTTAATAATTTCTAAATATACAAATGCTATTTATATACATACACGTTATTATTTTTACCGCAAGTTCTTCACAATTTAAAAGGAAATTTTGCATTTATCTTTATCTATATAAAGGATTTATATATAATTATTACTCTTTAAAAAAAATTAAATAAATTATATTTGTGGCTCTAAAAATAAATCCAGTATATGTAAAATACCTATGTGAGGTTGTTGTGTGTAAATTATAATGCATATTATAATTATTTATATATATATTTATAAAGCGTATAACATACAGTTCGCAAACAATTGGAATGTATTTATCAAATGAAGTTAACTGAAATTATAATCAAGGTCTGTTTTCTGTAGGCTGACTATGTACATATTTCGGCCTTAAAATGAAATAAGTTGGTGCACATGTGTTTGATATTTGGCGAAAGTGAGAAAGAAAGTAGTTCCAGTGTAGGAATAAAAGACAAACTTTATTTAACAGTAAATCGTCAAAGAGAACAATAAAAATTGAGATATAATATTGAGATGTCACAAACAATCCCACATAAGTACATAAAAAAAAAAACCACGCAAGTAATGTAAGGTTAAAAACTTGTACAATTGATTGGTATTGCTGGATCAGGAAAACATTAAATTCCTTTCGTAGCAACGACGAAAATTTTTTTTTTTTTCTATGCATCACGTCGATCATGCGTGTCTCGGAAGACATCCCGTAATATTTCACCTCGTAATATTTCACAGCGGCTACGATCGGAACGCTAACGCACGAATTTTAGCTGCTTTTTGTTACGGACAGCAATTTCGTAACGTCGGAGTCGCACGAGGAGTCAGACGGACGGGGGAGATTCGTCAAAATTTCAGCGTAGCGGGCCAGATAACAGCGGGACCGACAAGCAAAATAAAAGACGCCCGGATATCCGACGCCAACGCGAGAGCACGAGAACGCGATCCAATAGCGTTGCAATTTCATCCATCCTCCATTCCGAGAGGAAATCCTTCGGGCGAAACAAAAGCGAGCAACGCGACCGACGAGTGAGAATTCGGTCGGGAATTCGTCGGCGCGCGAACACGAGCACGAGCGACATAATTCGACGAGATTTTTGTCACCCGCTTCCTCGAAATTCAAATCCTCGTCGACGAGGAAAACGATCGGGGACGCGATAATCCGCGAATGCGCGACGTGAAAAATCTCGCGCGGTTTGCATTTTTAACACCCGGCGAGTCGGAGAGGCAGAGAGAATATCGGAATAGAAACGATGATTCGTTCGTTAGCTATTTCAACGTTCGTGACAATCGGTATCGCAGAATTTCTGACATATATCATATTCTTAAATAACGTTTCACGTTGTAGAAGTTAACTTTCAGCGAAACTTCTTCTTTTCCATAAATAGCGATGACGCTCTCGAGATATATCTTCACTTAATCTCCCAGTAAAAAAAAAAAAAATCGCGCTAAATCCTTTTGGTACCGAATTCTTTGTGTCCTCGCTTGACCTCTCCTGGCGCACATTTCACCGGCACACGTTACACCCCGCCGCGTCGCATCCTTTCATCCCGGTGAAATCCTTCCGGGGGTGGGAGAGGACGAGCCCGCGGGCGATTAACTCGCGAAACTCGAGCGCCGGAAAAATCCGACGGGAGAGAGGCGGTGGCAGGCGGTGGCAAAAATTTCATCGGGAAATTTAACCACCAACTTTCCCCAGCGTGGCATAGCAGAACTCGGCTCAGCTCGGTTCGGCTCGGTATGGTTCGACGCGGGAAAAACGTCGCGATCCTCCCGGTGGATTTATCCCGAATCGAGCGTAAAGGACAAAGATAAAATCCGCGGGATCTCTCTCCGGGGAGACGGAGGCAGAGGATGAGGATCACCGTGTGCAGGATAGGGATAGGTAGGAAGGGGACGGGAGCTGCTGACGAGATCGTGGACGGCGGATTGCGGATCCCCAAAGGCCGGTCGGGATGAGGAAGAGAACCCGGGGTTGTGGAAGCGACAGGGACGACCTCTGGAAGGTGTGGGTGGCGTGTGGCGATTATGGCTGGCCCTAGCCTAGGAACAGCTATCTTCCATCTAGAGTCTAGACTCGAGAGAGTACAGCCAACATTGCTGAAACGTTAACAACTCTCCCTCGCGCCTCGTTATTGGGGGCTACCGGGTGTTCTGACATAGAATTTTTTGATCGTTTTGTGGAAGGAAAAATCGCGCTTACGTACTCGATTGGTAGAAAATTGCATAACTTTTCTGAGGGTTTTTTCCAAATTTCTAGTAATGTAATTGTAATTTCGAAGAGTCGAAGATTTTTTTAGGAGATTGAAAATTAAAAGTGTAGAAAATATAATCAGTAAGATGAATACATTATTTAAAATTTCAAAAATATTTCTTTCCAAAAAGCGCAGTTCCAAGAATTCAGAATTTCAAATTGCAAAAATTTAATTGAAAATTGACAAATAAATACTTAATATATAAATAAGTTTAACATTAACTATTAACAGGCCAATTAATCAAATAATTCCTGTTTTATTTCTTGTTTTTCTAAAACTTAATTTCATTGTGACATCGAAATAATAAAAAAAACCCCAAAGCAGCAAATTTAAATTAATAGTAAATATTTTTGTAGATTATGTTATATTTAGATTGACCATGTTTTCTAGTCATTGAATGCTGTAACTACATTCCTAAAAATTATTATTTATGAAAGATATCTTTCAGAAAGTTTTCGAAAGCATTTTTAAGAGGTATATCTGGTGTTAAAGTCTTAAAGATTTTTATTTAAAACGTCTGAGACGCTTCCAGACAACATATATGTATCTGAGATGTCATCGCAGATATGTCGCGACTTCGTATCGCTTTACGACCACCCGGTATGCAACAACCGGACCGCTATGCGAAATATATGGATGGCGAATAAAAGTAGATTGTGCCGCAGCCAGGCTTCAACGAACAGCGGCATTTTTATAGCTCATATATGTCTGCGTGTGATTCCACGTCCCAAGTTGTATCAGTATCGCCGCGAACTGTACCTAAAAGTTATGCCAGTGAAATCGATTAATCCAAGACATCTTCTACATTCGAATATTTTCGTCTTTATATACTTGAACTGGAAGAAGAATAGATTGCGGTACAAGTATTGTTGAATTATTAGATAATCAAAGGCGACCGATCGCTAATTGAATAAGGAACTCCAAACTTTTGATAAACAGGAAATGGAAAATCAATGATAGATCTCATTTACATCCACAATATTACTTTCCTACAATTAGATCTTAGACTTTTTTCGAATTTTGACCGCTGCTATGACTTGTAAAAAAAGAAATCTTTCATAGTGTCCATTAAATAAATTTTATCGACGCATTTATTTGACGCATTAGGTTGGTCAACAAGTTTCGAGTAGGACACTGAGAAGAACCTTAAGTGACTCTGACTGGAAAAAGGATGTTACTTCATAAAGATTCCGTGCAAAGGAAAACTGATAAAAGGCGCGGCAATGTTCCTTAGTACAGGAATGATGCACATCGCTAATATGTAAGATCGAAACTAATTAAATCGTGTTAAATGAAACTATAAGAAAATTAAAGAATCAATCGGAAAGCTATTGAAATGCATTACTATTATTGCTACCATTGTATACATATATGTATGTGTGCGTTTAAGTTATTTAAACAAAATGAAATCGAAGTTAGTTTATACAATCCTTTGGAAGGATAAATGAAATTCTAGACAAAATTTATAAATTTAAATAACAATTCTATGTATATGCATCCATAACTTGTATATATAACACTTATATACACTAAACAAGAAAATTAAAACATTATTGAAAGAGCTATTGAAGTACGTAACTTTTATCATTATATGTATATTTACATAATGTA
>NW_017259229.1:1540455-1540923 GCF_001594045.1 Atta colombica | reverse complement strand
ATGCAAATCCTTATGTGCGTTAAAATTATGTAAATAAAATCTAATAATCCAAAGCCATATATTTTAAATAAACGAATGAAATTCTAGACAAAGTATATAATTTATAAATTTTGACAACAATTTTATGTGACGCATGTATAACATATAAGTATACACGTAAGTATAATGCTTTACATACCTTATACTTTAATCGAGCTAAAAGTTCTGAAACTTCCGACAGCTACGAATATAACATCTAATAGTACATAATCACATGTCATGGACGTACGATCGTGTATATATGGATGATGAATTTATTCCCTTCGTTCATGCGAAATAGCTCGGATCAGTACTTATCGCGTCGAGAGCATGTGGAAGATATCGCGAGAACTCGCAATTACCCTAATTACACGAAACGAAGCGGTCGCAGCGTCGATGACGCGGCGGCGTCTGCGCGAGTTTATCATGAGAGAGAGCAGGGGGCGAAAG
>NW_017259229.1:1538541-1540355 GCF_001594045.1 Atta colombica | reverse complement strand
GAGAGAGAGAGAGAGAGAGAGAGAGAGAGAGAGAGAGAGAGAGAGAGAGAGAGAGAGGATCGTCGAGAAAACGAGCGGCCGGAGGAAGGATCTTAATTTCATAAGGATCCGTTCCCGAAGGAGATCGATTTTCCTGACCCTCGGGTACGTTAATAACCTCGGGTTGCGAGCGCCGCTTATCCCACCCGAAGGGGTGGCGAGAGGGAGGACGGAACGCCGCGATCGCGATAAATAATTTCGTTGGTTATCGCACCAGGCCGGCTTCTGCAATTTTCATGCGCCGGATATACAGGGTGACCCGCCGATAAATATTTTTCCCGTCCTCTCAAATGATTCTCGAGATAAAAGCGAATTTTCGGGATAGAAAGCGAAAAAAATCGAGATAGAGAAGATGTTCGATCGCAAATTTGATCCAATCGCAAAGATACTTAATCCTCTGCTGGATCAAGTTGGATTTTTTAGGCACAGTCAATATTTTGATTATGAATTTTGATAGATAAATCTATAAGAAATTAGTAAAATTCCGACTTCTATAATACAAACTTATTATTAAATCTTTCACAAGTACACAAGAATTATTTCAAATGTTTATACAGTATGGAATGACATAAAAATCTGCATTTAAATTCAAAGATCCATTTGTTGCTAAAGATGCAAAATTCCACGTGGCTGACGAAGGATTGCAGTCATTCTGGAAACTAGAAGTGCTATCAATAATTATCTAAGTTAATAGCCGTTCGTTAGCATCTCTATTTCTATTTTATGCAAACTGGTTACGTAAAAAATTGTTACATCTTAGAAATATATATCGATATGTATCTAAAATATTGCGATTTTTCGTTCGTTATTTTTTTTTTCACACAGTGCAAGACGCTCGTCAGCACGATTCGTATTTTCCGTGGAAAAGCTTTGGCGTGGTCGCACGAAGCGATGAAATATTCGACAAGCTGGGCATCGAGTTATACCGGTTAAATTCATCGCCGGTTATTTAACCTTTTTTTCCACCGATGCGAGCCACGATCGATTTGAAGCCCGATTAAGGGGAATCGGGCGTTGCGCGCAATGCAATGACAGGAGAGGACGAGTGGAATTGCGTTAAAGTGATTACATTCGCTCTCGCATTCCGCTTCGGACATTAATATTGTAATAAAAAATAAACGTCCGGTGCAAATGTATCGACTTATCCGAGTGTCCTGAATACCGACGTCGCGAGAAGCGCCGAGAGTATGAGTCATTTCGAAGTTGATTTATGGAAGTTATTTAATTATAAAACGATCCGATGCGATAGTTCTCATGCGCAGAATTTAACACGCTAAATGTTCCCCTATAAACACTCGTATTCTTTTTGCAATGATTTAAATTTTATAATATAAGAGACGAGGAAGAGAGAGAGGGGGGGGGAGAGGGGAATTTTTTAGTAAAACATAAAAATTAATTTATAGCTTCAAGAATAAATTATGTATAAATTAAATATGAACTTCCACAGTTCGTTGATGTGTAAATAATATATTTATAAGATGATAAGGTATAATTCGCAAACAATTGGAATATATTTGTCAAATTAACTGTAAAATATTTATTAATAATAAATAAATTTATTTTTTGCAATGGAAGGGTTGCTGACGGCCGATCAAATTTCTACCAGAGAAATTTAATTCGCGATCTCATTAAGGAAATCTTAACTTTAACCTTTTAAGTTGGTAGATGAAAGCATTCCACGCATAGTTTCTTAAAAATCTTGTGTGGAAAAGGAAAATAATATTGATTAAAAGTCTTAAAGTTCATTCTCTCTCTCTCTCTCTCTCTCTCTCTCT
>NW_017259229.1:1536535-1538440 GCF_001594045.1 Atta colombica | reverse complement strand
TATATATATATATACGTCTACTGCGTACTAAGATTTACTCTACCCAAAGCACAGAATGCTTGTGCGCGTGCGAATGTCTGTGCGGTATGTATTTGGGTTCGGAGCACGTGTGCATCGTATATATATATATATACACACGTATATACATACGCGCGCGCGCGCGTGTGTGTGTGTGTGTGTTGCTGCGTGTGTAGCGCACGACTCGCGAAACGGATGATCGAGCACCACTGACGCCCGAGCCACACACAGGGTTGGTTTGGGAGCTCGCGAATGGCTATGGCGTGCCGAGGGATGATTAATGCACGCCACCACCATCGCCCCACAGCACGCCGTCGCTCTCTGTACACTCGCGCCCCCGCCGCCACCCCCGTGGCATAGGTCGGGCGAGCGTCATCGTTGTTTTGCACGCACAGGTGCGGAAACATTCTCCGGAAGCGGCGCGCGACTCATTGTTCGATGCGAACTTCAAGGACCTCTTTCTCTATTTCTCTGTCTCTCACACACAGACATACACATTGCACTCTCACAAATCTACGTACTCTGCTTTTTAATTTTATTTTGATTTGATTTGATTTTTACTTTACTTTCACTTTACTTTTTAATTTCTTTTAATTTATTTCTTTATTACTGTAAGTAATCAACACTTTTAAGTCGTGTATTTCTGTGTCAATATTATGATCTTGTATGAAAGGTGTCGATAATGTGTCTCGCATTTGAAGGGACTGAGTCCCCGGGCACAAAATGGCGAGTTTCTTTCTCTTTGCTTATCTTTGTTGTTCTTCTTATCTCTTATAATTCTCTATTTTCCGACTATTATCTCATAGAAATCGGTATGCGATCTGTTAACCCGAGAATAATCATCTATTTTTTTTAACGTAAATCATCTGAAATGTTACATCTCAAATCATTATTATTAATAACATGATAAATTATTGTTTTCTTTTTTTAATTTAATATTTGACAACATTATAGATTTGACTAAGTTTCTGAAAAAAACAAAAGTAGAAATCAAATAAATATTAAATAAATATTAAATAAATATTAAATGAAATAGGCGCAATGAAAAATTTACTATGTAAATATTTTTTCAAAATAAAGATTGTAATTAATACGCTTATTTTTTTAAAATGAAATTGCATATTAAAAGGTTTGTAAAAAATAGAAAAAAAACGTGTTAAACAATATTCACACAAAACAATATTTTACGATAATTCATATTTTTTTCGCCGCTGGGAGGTGAAAATATCCCGGGTAATTTCCAGATTAATAGCAGGAATTTTTTCCCGCGCTTTTCTTAACTTTTCTTAGATTGTACGTATTTGCATCCATTCAAGTGAATTTTTAACGATTTAATTGTTAATAAAATGCTGACAAAGATATTATTGGTCATTTCTTTTCAACAGAGTTCCATTCATCTTTCAGTTTATGAATAATAAAGATAGAGACGCTAAGTTACAGGATCAAGATTACGAACGTACTACTTCGCTAACGAAATGGATTTTTCTACAGCGACAAGTTCCTATGACTTTTTAAATACATAATTCTAAATAATTATTGTATAAGTGAAAGTTTAAAGTATCTGTATATCATACCACATGAATAAAACATCTGAAGTCACTCTCGTAATGAGAATATTTAGAGAGAATATAAAGCATTATCCATGAATTGTGTTGTTAAGAAAATGATTAATTTGCTGACTCCAATCTCGGATATATATCTTCTTCATTGCGCTTCACGGCGTGATTGGTGGCAAGTTCGAATCCGAGACGACATGGATATTAAACTTTCACAGGATGACATTTTTCTCTACGATGGAAAAAAACCACGTGACACTAATGAATGCAAAGGTACCTCATTTAGGAAGTATCCAATAACTTGACAGTGATATTCGATTTTGCATCAAGA
>NW_017259229.1:1513283-1536435 GCF_001594045.1 Atta colombica | reverse complement strand
TAAAATGCTTTCAATTAAACGGCCGGATGCGTAAAGCCTCCAGAAGATCCGCGAGAATAAATGCCCCATATTTCTACACAACACTTCCTTTCTCTGAATAAATAAGTCTGGTCTGCACTCATGCTCGTTTGCCTGCAGGAAAATTATCCTTTTCCATTTCTCATTAATATCTTTCACATATTCGCGATTCTCACCGATATAAATTAATAAATATGTAATTATACAGACAAAAACCTTTGAAATTAATGATAACTGTATTGAAATTATGTCTTGCATTTTATAAAGATATGTTGAAAGATAATTGAAGCCAATTATACGGGACATTTATATGTAATATTTAATGAAAAATTAAGGTTTCAATTTTTCGATATTCGCTTCGATGGTCCGATTTTTAAAAATCACTACGCTCATTATTTTATATATCTCTATCACTGTCTTTTTTCACTTCTTTAGGATTTATAATGAACTTTATAATGTTCTATCATTTTGCTAAACTTAAAAATAAATTTAATACGCGAATACATTCTTAAATAGGAATTATGTTACATTTCAGAAGTTGTAGATGTTCGTTATTTTTTATCAATGTGTAGCGACAAGTGTATCGCAAATAAACCAAAGACTTCCCATACACGGATATAAACTGAGGGGCGGAGCATCACGTACGTGTTCCTGGAGATCACAGAGATGCGAAATTACGCGCGACACCTTCGTTACCGCGCGAATCGCGCTATAAAACTGGCGCGTAATAAAATCACAATTGCGACCGCGCATAGGGAAGCAGATATATGTATAATATTGCGGGAAAAGGATAGAGAGAAAGCGAGAGAGAAGGGAGAAAGAGAGAGAGAGAGAGAGAGAGAGAGAGAGAGAGAGAGAGAGAGAGAGAGGATTCTGGGCGGCAGATTTACCGCGAAAATCCGGATTTACCTCCACCCATCGAGTCCGGCAATAAAGAACCGAAAACTATCGTCCGGATATTGGTCCATATCCAAACAGAGGACCGGCTGCTGGTCTCGCCATCGGTAGCGGGGCGGTACCAACATCGTCGCAATCGCCATCCCCTTCGCAAACGACGCAAGGACAACATGCGATCTCAAGGAAGCAAACACAGTCGCGGAAAGTACTAGAGAAAATAGAAAACGAAGAGAAGGAGAAAAAAGGAAAAAAAATAGAAAAAAGAACGAAGACATGAACGTAACTAGTGAGAAGAAGAAGGTGAGCTTTCGCGTCGCTGAGGATTAAGCCTGATTTGCACGACGTTGATTTTCACCCCAGCATGCATTCTCGACGGCGCATCTGAGATAGAGGGATGCAGAGGGAACGATCTTTCCTGTGAGGCAGGATTTAACATATATCGGGTTTATTCATGCGAGTATATACGGGGTGTCACGTATATTCGTTCCTTTACTCGGGGATTGTTGGAACGGTTTAAAGGATATCTTTAAATCAGAAATACTATAAAGTTTCACCCAAGTTATAGTACTAAACAAGTATTTTGTGATACTTTTACTTAATACTCAGACGAAAAATTAAAAATTGAGATATAAGACGTCTCTAAGGTGTCTTTAAAAAAAAAATGTCTTTAAGACGACTTATGTCTCGTTTTTGGACATACTTGTCGTCTGGCACTTTACAACATCAATTCGATTAATTTTTTAATGAATGAAATCCGACTTTTATTTTATTATTTGCAACGCGTTGTAATGGTTGAGAAATCGAGTAAGGACTAACGGTAACGATAGATTTCCCAGCACTTGTTCCTACTCAACGTACAGCTACCACTATACCAGCCAGCGAATCAGCATGCCGCTCCCCGGAAAGAAGTGTCGCGTAATCCAGGCTTTAGGTCGAGAGCGGTGTGCACACCGCGCGCATGTAGCGCCCACGCCACACGGTGCATTGTACACCCACACAGGGCGCGACGTGTCGCCTACGTACAGCAGTCCGGTGGGTGTAGGTAACGGGGCTGAACCCCGTTGCGTGGGGTGGTGCGCGGAGCAGGGGAGAGAGGGGGTGGCCCAGAGTGGTGGTGAGCCGGTCGGGGGGTTGCCGGGCCGGCGGTGGCGGTAACGCGATAAACGGATTAACGGCGAGCTCGAACTCGAGCCCGTAGTTCGGCGGTCGGGTTCGGTCGCGGGGATGGGGTTCGTGTGCCGCACGGAAGGGGACGAAGAGTGAGAGCGGAGGATGGCGCAGGGTGAGAAAGGAGCGCGGTGGGGTGAGAAGGGGGCGGTTGGCGGATGTCACGGCATCGCACGTTGCCCGACACCCACGACCCCGACAACCGCCGCCACCGCACTCTCTCCCTGGATCTCCTCCTCCGTCCTCCCCCTTTTCTACCCTCGTCGCCGCCACCGACGCCGCAGCCGCCCCCGTGTCGATGTCGTCCCACGCCGCACTGCAGCGCAGCTATCCGCGTCAAAGCTTCGCGTTCGGACGGGTTCCCCGTGCGAAACGCTATATAGGTATGTGCGCGCCTATGTACACCTGCACCACCGCTCATTAGCGCGCGGACGCGATAGAATAATAATTTATTATGCCTGGACCGGTCCTCGGAGAACCGTTGGTTCCACCGGGAGCGATTACCTGCGACTTCGCGTGACATACGATATAAATCGGACCAGATCACATTAGGCATTTATGATATTGTAACGTTATAACGCTATTAGGCATTTATTGCTGTAATTTATTACTGACTTTAATTAACGTGCGAAACGAATGTATGCGACCATTTTGAAGAATGAATTGTTCTTTAAAGTCAATTTTTTTCCTTAGCGAAGACGTTAGCTTTCAAACTATAAAATAAGTAGTTTCTCATAATTCTTTAACTTAAAATGGATCCTATAAATTCTGCCTAAGAATCGATTATAAAGACATTTAAACCCGGCTAGACAGAAAGATACGAAAAAACTAAGAAATCTCCTAATCAAACTTTCGCTTTAAAAAACCTGATTTTAAAGATTGAACAAGGAATGAAGTCGAGAATCAAATTGTCCGCAAAGAATTCGTCATGGACTTCATTCGTTAATAAGCAGTTAGAATAAACATGTGTGACTAATTTGAAAATGAATTATTCTATAAAAATTTTTTTTCGTCAAAGACATTGAAGTATCGATAGCTTTCAAATTATAAGCAATTGAAGATAGTTGTTTCTTGTAATTTTTAAATTTCAAACTGATCTTATATTCAAATTTCAAATTGAAGAATTGACTATGAAACCATTCATGATCGAATACCAAGAGATTCTAAAAATCTTTAAAATAAATCTGATTTCAGAAACTAAGCAAAGAATTTAGTTTAGAATCAAATTGTTCGCAAAGAATCATGAGCTCTATGCCTTACATAAACGTTTGTAGGCTCAATGTTTACGATACTATTCGTTCACTGTTTAAAAGTTTCTTTCGCGAGAATCTATGCTATCTCGACCTGATCCTCTCGCATTCGAAGCAAAGCCGGAAGGAGTTAGGAGGTTATATCTCGTTCAACGCTGTCGCGGATCGCTCAAGAGTCTCATTAGAACCGTTGCACTCGCGATACTGCCAGCCTCCATCTAATCCAACTCTTCACCTTCTTCGCAGATAGTTAGGTGCCCATACTCGAGAACATTCTCACACAGAAAATGTTACAGCAAGAGAGTAGAAAACCCCGGAGGAAAAGTCGGAAGGGAAACATTCGCTCGGTCACAGCCTTCCCCTCCCCCTCTTGGTGGCGCGACTTTTATGATCGTACGGCTCGTTTCACGGCGGTTTGATGGTGTCAGGATGAAGCGGTGGAGAACGCGAGGGCCGAGATAATGGCGTGAAAGAGAGAGCGAAGGGGGATGGGCATTAAGGAGACGAAGGGGGAGATCTCTGAGAAGAGAAAGGTAGAGGGAAAACGACGAATCGAACGGGGAAAGCAACGGAGAAGGGCAACCGAGGCAAAATGGCGTGCAATACCCCATCCCACCCTTAAGGAACGCGAAGCGAGAACGCCGTGCCCCGCATTTTATCGTGGCGGCTTCATCTTTATTTATCGCCGATACGACTTTACGGCATATATCCCTCTGTATTCCCCGCGGGATTCCGCGCTACGTGCGCCGGCAAAGGAAGAATGAGAGCGATGCGAGAAAGAGCACCGGGGTGGTAGAGAGAGGGTGGAAAGCAACTGGGTTGGCGGAAGGGAATGGGGTGGACGGCGACGGTTGACTCCTTGAGAATGCCTCGAGCATTCCGGGATAATTGTCGAAGTTAGCCCCATGGAGTGGTAAGAGAAAGAGGAGATTGATTTCTTCCCGGTGAAACGAGACCGAGTCGAACGACGTAAACGACGTAAACAACGTGCACTGTACTTTCATTAATCTAATGATATCGGGAGTGACCTTGTTATAATTCTAAGGAGATACACCGGTTTATGCGTAAATTCATGCGGTGACAGCGGTATCATTGATAGTAGCTACAATAGCGGAGGACATCTCATTGTCATCTCCCTTTGTTAAAATAGCAACTTAACTTTAACGCTAAAAGTAGTTATTATTTTCATTTTTTAGATTAATATTATATTTCTTATATACAACACAATACGAAATTTTTAGACTTCTCAATAATTATTTCCTTTATACTGATCAAATATTTAGTTTTTTATTATACTACTTTCTTTACTTTCATACTAATTTATTCGATTTAGTGAGTTCATTATTGACTGATTTCTATCTTCTATCTTAATATTATATTTCTTGTGTAAAAGATATTCTGAAATTTTTAATTTTTAAATAATTATGTCCCTTATATCGATGAAATGTTTGGCTCTCCATTACTTTTTTATTTTCACAGTAATTTATTCGATCTTTTTTGAGGTAGAAACGTTGGTACTTGTGGTGTAAAATCAATAATTTTAACATTATTATATTTATGAAAAAAGATCTCCGTGAAACCCGCAGAATCCAACTTATAGCGCAAAGTTTAATATCGGTTCTCTCTGAGGCGAGCTGCTGCGGATGATTCATTACCGCGTAAACGCGCTTCGCATGATCGGGACGCTCGGATTTTCATCAGCGTAATCCGCATGGCAGCTCGTGTGCGTGCGCGGACGCGCGAGTATGCGTGCGACCTACTCGTTATCGGCGATCGTGCACGAGCAGTCCTTCGCCTTCGGCGATGAACGCGGTGGATAGAGAAAGAGAGATGAAGAGAGAGAGAGAGAGGGAAAGAGCGAGAGGTAGATCCGACCGACAATACGGCGGGCACGCGAGGGCCATTAAAGGAGCAAGACCTCCCTCGCAATAAACGCCGCCCGTCACGCCCGCTAGAAACGCGAACGTGCACGCGTGCTCGCGATGTGCACGCACACAGAGGAAGGCGAACGGAGGCGCCCGTAACGACGTAATATAGAGCGCTGACGACGCGCGCGCGCGCGCGCGCATACATCGCGTTTTCAGCAGCCGCGCTGAATACTTGGCGTATAAGACTCGATTCACACCGCGCGGGAACGCTCGTCTGGTCGCGGCTATTACGATCCGCTCTGGTATTCCGCGATGCGTGAGCGAGCGGAACGTTTATTGGCTCCCTGAGGACCGAGTACCCTGCGAGAGATGCAGAATCGAACGCGAAATTTTCTTCAGATCGTAAACATAATATATCAGGGGAACTGTAGGTTGCTCTGCGTTACGAGGAAAGTAAAGAAACGGGTTAACTTCGTTTAGAAAGAACCATTGATATTGGAGTTTAGACAATAAAATGGAAAATGTAGAAACAAATTAACGTTTATTACATGTATATATTTTTATATACACATACATACACTGAGGAGGAAAAGTTGCTGTTTCAAAAAAATATTAGTTGATTCAACTAAATAACATGTTTAAAATTACAAGATTTTGTTAATCTAAATATATAAATATTTGAACCAAATAGTCATTACGAACTAAATGCATTTAGTCAAATTAACAACTTTTTTTCTCAGTGTATACGTGTATAAAATTATATATGTATATTATATGTATTTATTTATATACAGGATGGCGGACGAAATGTTAGACCACTTGTTTTATATATTTATTTTTAACAAAATTGATTAGAGTTACAATTGGAATAGAGTTAATTATCAAAGTCTGATAATTGCACAATTAAATTGTGTGACATTTCTTGTGTCATTTTATTTATACTAGTGTTTATAATACAAAAATCTCTTGTATTTTCATCAGTTTGTTATGCAGAATATTTTAATATTTCTCATGTTGCCACAAAATTAGGGAAAGAAAGGGAAATGTCAGAGAATTTTGTAAAATTTTTTGGAAAATTAAAATTCTTGACTTTAAAGAAGTTCAATATGCATACATCATAGTACTTACGCAATTATGGAATACTATCAACTCTACAAATAAATGCAAGTAATATCAGCAACATTAATAATAATTTATATATGTTAAATTGTTCTCTCAATAAAATATTTGACGGTTTTCAAATCAGAACAGAAATCAGAAATCGAAACTAACAAAAAATTTCAAAATATTATTGAAAATGAAAAATTAGAATATTAGAATATTAGGGCGAGGAATTTGTAACAACTCTTTTATAGAGAATTTAGTATTGCATAAAGATAATGAAATTCAATTTAAAAGAATCTTATATGTGTCTCCTAAATTTGAACCAATATGTAAATGATATTTGATATAGAATATTTGAATTAGAATATAAATATGTCAAAAAATAATTTAAGAAACATATTCTTGTGTCATTCAGCTTCAATAAATGAGGACACTATCTTCTATCTTCGCCATGCTTGCTTAGCTATGCTTAGTTATTAGGTAAAAAACGAGGTCTGAATTTTCGAACATTATATTTATTTCAACGTTAACTATATCAGCATGCTATTTCAAATATAATACGAGTAGAACATAAAATTCGAATAATGATATTTAGATTAGCAATAACAAATTATGAGATTCGTGTTTAAATATATTATAATTGACATTTCAAAGTCAAGTTTGGATATATCCATATATTATTAAAATTGTTATAGAGGAGAAACCAAGTAATTATATATAATTATAGAGTAGGCCTGAGATAGCAGGTGATCAGAAAAAGAGGTGCCGAATAGCCACATCACGTGCGAGAAAACGGGGCAAGAAAAATAGCGAGGATGAAGGCAAAAAGGATACCACAACGTGCGGATGGAGGGTGAGACGGATGGGGAATAGGGGATGACGGAGAATAGGGGATGACGGGGAGGAGGGAAGTAGGGAAAGGGATGTTGACGCACGTGACCCGAGCGGTCGCGTGCGAGCATCCATCTCTCGTCCTCGCTCTCGTCGTCGCCCACTTTTTTTCTCCGCTGCACTCTCATCCCTCCTGCAACCCCCTTCCGCTGCCGGAGGCACATCCTGCGATGTACGCGCATCCCGAAGACAAAGACGAGAGCGATGGTAAAAGGGTGGAAGAGCGGAATAATTTCGCTCCACCACCGGCGGAAGTGTGAAATTAAATTAATGCCGATATTGCGTCAAATAATACCAGTTTTTTTACGGCATTATATATTTATTATTTCTTTATTTTAAAAACGACACAATTTAAAAAATCAAGGTCCCACAAAAGAGGATAACTATTTTTTTATTTGATTTAAAATTATTGACTAATCAAATAAATATCGATAAAAAGAATATATTCTTATCGTGATTAAATATTATTTTTGCCATTTTCGTCTCGCAACTCTTAAAATAGCATACTTTTCAAGTTACGATAATTTTTTTAAAAGTCATCTTTTTGAATTGTAATGATTTTTGTGATTTTTTTTAAATCACCTTTTTTGAGTTATAATGTCTGAATTTTACATGAAATTAGCTTACTTTTGATGATAGATACTATCTATTTAACTCTATGATAATAACTCGAAAATTACATTGTTTGAGTTGTGTCATTTGGAAGTAACGCAACGATATCTATCTTTTATTATATAAAATACATTTTCCTTTTGTCATAATCTACAATATCGTACTCAGTATATATTTTCTAACAATGAAACAAAATTCCTAGATAACCTTTTAAAACTTTGCTTTATAGTAGATCTATAAAATAAATTTTGTCAATAAATGTCATTTTCTGAAAGGTTAAACTTCAGAAAATCGAAATTATTAAACATTTGCTTAGATTTTAGAGGTAGACTACTATGGCGCCTTTTGTAGACTTTTTTCCGGAAAGATTCATAAATCGCAACACGATGAAGATTTAAGGGACGAAGGAACGCGTCGTCCAAGTACTGCGTTCGCTTTGAATCTCATCGAGTCAGCAGCGTTGACGTCGTTCCCTGCGATTGGCTCATCCATATGCATAAGATCGGCTTTTATCGAGGCAACAAATAAACGGCGATTCGGCCTTCTTCCTCTTTTACTCGATGTCGTCTCAATTTCGCGATATCCATATACCGGATACAAGCCACGCGATTGGACAAGAAAATGGCGGAAGTCGTAGGAAATTAATTCAGACCAGACTAAGATCAGGATGCTATCGATGATTTGCAGACTGACCATTCTCGATCAGTCCTTAATGATCCTCTCAAAGCTGTTCTCAATGAGATTCCTGCCAATAATTTTGCGGAAGATACTCGATGTTCCGAAACATCGACACGTGGCTCTCATAATGCGTGCATACTCTATTTCTCTCACGACACAGAGATCGATAAATATTAATAATTCTGTTTCGATATATTATTTTGACATCTGTAATCAATCACGTTCTAAAAGAGTCGATTTAATCATTTTTCAAATAAGGGAAGATCAAGTACGATCGAAGCTGTACGGAAAGAATGATTAAAGTTAAAGTGTTTAAAAATTTAAGTAAATACAGATCTGAAGATAACTTTGTTGTATCAAAATGATCATGTAAAAAATTCAAGTATGATGAACAGTGTTGCGAAAAATTTAGACACTGTGTAAGCTGTCTTATTGCAGCTTTCAATTAGAGCGTCTTACATAATCATTTTGACAATCCAACAAAATTAATTTCTTTATATCTGTTTAAATTTTTAGATACTTCAACAAAATGTTCTTTCCTTATAAATCTTGAACCTAATAACATTTTATATATAAATTTTAATCTTCCAGTTAAGTAAATTATGCATCAATTACTGTTGGACTTGATATTTTTTCAAATCAATAAGTTCTTTGCAGTGCTTTAAGATGCTTATTTATAATATCATTATTAAATTGACAATCAATTTAATTTGTGATATCATTATTTCAGCTTCAGTTTATAATTGCGTTTAAAGTCCAACATTGGTGCGCAGTTTATGTAACTAGAGGATGAACTGTAAAATGGCGTAAACTTTGGTCCAGTCAGGATAACTTTAGAGCATAATAATATTTATATGTAAATGTTGAAGGCTATAAAATGAGATAGTTTTTGCCGAAAGAATTTCTTTCACACAGCACGTTTGTCCAAAATTTGGACATAAGACATTTCATGTCTGTAAGATGTTCTTAAGACGTCTTATGTGTTTCTATTTTGACATATAATATTTAGGCATTATCAAAATTTAGATTAAAGTTATCACGTTTTACAGTATTTAAAATTTACATATAAATATTAAATATCGAGATCTGCATTTGATTGACCCTTCTTCATTTATTTGAGTTATTTATTTAAGTTATTCCTATAGTAATCTAGTTACTACTGTTCAATAAATTTTATTGTTAATAAAGATTAATATTCGATACTCGAATATGTCCGATGCTGTTTTCACAGTAAAATGCGAATTTCAAACGCAAATAAAATCGTGGAATACCGTCTTAGTTATTAAAATTTTCGTATCGGAGGACTCGCTCGATGTCTGGTGGCACCCCACAAATCCGGAAGCTTTAAGAGCCGGGCGTGCATTCCGCCGGTGTCTCGGACTGCGAAATTATTCAGGAATCTTCCGTGCCGTAGGATTTGAAGGAAAATGTTCGGAGCGAGACTTCCTGAAATCTCCATGCAAAATCGAGAGGCATCCGGAACGTCCAAACCGGACGACCACGGAACCGGTGCTACGATATAATCGCTAATCCGAGTAATTTCCGCGGCACGGCATCACAGCAGGGTCTATTTACGGGCTCGTTACGCCCACTTATGCCCACGAGGTGTGCCCAAGCGCGCGGGCAGTTTGACCTTCATCGAATTCCCAAGATAGCGTCAAGTCTTTATTTGACAAGAACAGGCCCGTCGTGAAAGTATTACGGAGCAAGAAAATTCATTTATCTATTTATTCATTTCTCGACAGGATTAATTTTATTACGAAAAAAGAGACGATAACTATACAGAGTCGAATATACTATTTACAGTGAAGAAAGTAGAAAGAAAATAGAAAAAAAATAGCGTTAATTATGAATTATATATAAATGTTAAACGATCACAGCGAAAAGTGGAAAAATAATTTATCGAGAGAAGCTGAAATTTCAGCGAATGTTTAAATTTGTGTACAGAACCAAAGAATTGATATCACATTTAGGTTCGTAGTTGTTTTACTTATTGGATCTCATCTTAAGAACATCTTAAGAACAGGTAAAACATTGCATTCAGAATGAAGATTTATATTTTGAAACGATTTAATAAATTTCAAAAATGATGTGAAACTTAATATTTAAATTTTGAGATTAATCTAAAAAGAATTTTTATCTGAAAACTTTCAATAATTACGTGATTTATTTCATATTTCTTCTTGTTTTATCTTGTTATATTATATATATGTCATAATAATTGTTTTATCATAATCTTGTTCTATCATCATAATTTCCAAATTAAACATGATAATACATATAAATATATAATATAAAAATATATATATATATATATAAATCTCGAAATCATAAATTATATTTCCACCGTGAAACGAAATTTGGATCCATTGACGGATAAAGTTCCGTTACTTACTTATCGCATTGTCCTTGATATAATTCGAGATTATTTGATTTCCTTTGTCATAATAATCTATCGATTTAACTTTACCAATCAAATTTCCACGACAGAACTGATCTCAAACTCACGGCAAAGAATACGTTTTTTATTTCGCATGATCTCGTGAGTTATGACTTGAGTCAATATGAAACATTATCAGAAAATAGCACAAAAAAATTTTGTATTTGTTTGTCAAAATTTGTCAAAATCAATCCTTATTAAAATTTTTGTATTAAATTTTTATCTGAGTATTAATTTTACTGAAAAAGTATACTTCCACAATAGCTGCTTTCAAATAGTAATAAAAGTGTTACATCTTTTAATGTTAACTTTTTTCATTTAATGTTTGTGTTACTTTCTAACATATTCATCATATTTTAAATTGATACAACGATTTAATTATATAGAAATAATTCAAATTGATATATTTTAGAAAACAAAGAGTACACTTTACATTACAAAAGAAAACTTAAAATTGTTATTTGTGCAAATAATTCGAATAATAATACTAATGTAACATTTATTTACGAAAAATAAATATTTGCTAAATAAAAAAATACAATAGTTAAATTAAATTAGTTCTTGTATCAAATAAATATATGTTTACATTTAGAAAATATCCAAGTAGCATTATTCAAACAAATATTTATTAAAATACACATTTCTCTCTATCTCTCTCTCTATCTCTCTCTCTCTCTCTCTCTCTCTCTCTCTCAGCGTATGAATTTAACAATGCACGAGCAATTGATAAGAAGAAATCTGCGTCAATTTAGTCGAAGTGCTTCCCCGCACAATACGTCGAGTGTGAGAGCAGCCGATATCGCATATCCAGGCGATATTAAGCGGCATATGACACGCCGCACTCGCATCCATGTGCGCGTTAGGAAAACGGGGCGTCGATAAGACATGGTCGTCGGCTGGCAGCAGCCGGTCCCCGACAGCATAGAGACAGATCGTGCTCGTTGCCCGCCGCAGCCCGTGATAAGATAAGTTCGCGCTGCCGGTCGGGGTGCGCCTCCTGGTATATGCGTGCGGCGTGCTCGCGTGAATAATAATAGAGGTAGCGGTGCGAGAGGTACAAGCCGCGACGTTGCGCACACGCACACAAAGCGGGATCGGTAGGTACCGGCTCATTGGTCGCGCCGTATAATTAATGGGGACGCAAACCCTGGGTGACGTTTGTATGCAAATGCCCGCATGTACAATCTCTCCCGGTCGCTCGCTCGCTTGCTCTTCTCTGGCCGCGACCTATCACCACGAATGCCGGGCGAACGTCTCGCTCTATCTAGCATGCTTCGTTCTATCGCCGTTGTTTGCCGCGGGGAAAACGCGGCTGGTACCTAATACACGCCGGGATGTCCCGCGCTTACAACGCGTCCCGACGTGATCCGTGTTGGGACGAATCGCCAGCGCTCGTCGATGGCTCACGTCGATTCTATCTACGACACTTTCCTCGTGGACCGAGGAAGGGACCTCCCACTCCAAGTAGAAAAATATCAGAAACTGGTCACTGGAAACAGTTTTTACTATTTTGAATTATTTACTGAACAGTAACCGACTAGAAATCTTTTGATCAAGTATTAAAGCTGGTCAACGAGTAGCCAGAAATTAACCAGGTTAACTTATTACGGATCAGTAATAAGCTTTCTACAAATCATCACCAAAGTTTTAAGTCTTGAATCAGAAAAAAATTGTCCAATCTCAACTGAATGTGAGAAGAATAATCGGTTATAATTGGTCAATTTCTTATGACTTAAGACTTATAGATTATTGAAAGTCCATAAAAGATAGCTAGTTTTCGATCAGTAAGACATGATGAAATTTTCTGGTCAATAACTAGTTAGAAACTAGCCAGAACGGATAGATCAGTAAATATCGGCCGTGATCGCCGAAGAAATCTCTCGAATCTCGAGGACGTTCTTGCCATGTGAGAAAATCGCTTTCTCTTCCTATCTTTAACGATATTCCCCGACGTAACGTGTCTCGATAGCGTTATTCTCGCTATGTAGCGAGATGTTTAACGACATGATTCGCAGTTCGATTCGCACGGAATCGACGGCGTGGCTGATGACGGAATTCTCGCGTAAATCCGTCGGATCCTCCGTTCCTGACGATCGACGATGGGAGGAGAGAAGGAGGCCGAGAGCGTAGCCGAGTGTCGTTATGCAACGTCAAGCGGGCGATCGATCGATCTGGGAAGTCGCGCGTTTCCCAGCGGTATGCTTAATCGAGGAGTTAATTTGCGTAACTATCGCGCCGCCACATATACGCTACACATATACACATATACATACACTGGACTGCATTAGGCTATGTCAAACTGCACTAGACCTTGCAGCGTACGCGCAGTGATTCAACGATGGCTAAATAGCGCGTATTCAGTGTCGATCTCGTTACAAGTGCAAAACACGTTTATAGCCCGCGGCCGTTAACAATGGCTATAGAGAGCCGTATTGTTTCCACTATTTATTAATGGCACTTTTAGTCGTCTACGATACGCACTAAGTAGTCAGAACGCTAGTCGAGGTAAAAATAATCGTCTGCTGTCGGTACGCTCATTGTGTATGCACCGAGAGCGACTATAGTCCCGCGCTGCTAAGCATGCGTTATGTATCGGGAACGCAGACTCGTCAAGAATTGCCGATAACTCTGCAATGACTCCGCAATTTACGATGTGAACGATAAAGACGGATTATGGGTTTTTTTCTTTTGCAGTACTTTCGGTTACGAAAGCGCGTGTATCCGAAATCGAAAAATTCAGGTCTTTCTCTTATACCGGGAGAAAAATTTGTGGTGTTTGTACTATAATTACATGTTACTTTGATTATGGTTATTAGTAATGATGTTGAAAATAGTAGTACTATATGTATATACAGTTCTATCAATAAATATATGTAGTTGGTATCTGAAAATTACTATAGTTAAATTATTAATTGCAACCATCTTCGTGATAATAATGTAATTGTAATTTTACTAATGTTATGGCAACAATAATTATAGTTACAGATACTAAAAACTTTTTCTCTTAATGTACTAAATAAAAAATGTTGTCAGTTATGCACTAAAAGTCTGATAATAACTAAAATGTATTTTGTTTAGCATACTAAGAAATACGAAGCAATGTTTAGTAAATATTCCCAAATATAATAATAACTAATCATTTGGTAATAACACTATTTGACAGAAAGTCACCTTTTTTCTCTTCGAAGTGTCATTGTCATAAATCCTGAAGATTTTTTCGCGTTGAACATGATGCCATTGTATTGGTAGAATTCACGTAGCATATCAGGATTTTGAGTAAATTGAGATGAAATGGATCAAAAATGGAATTTTGACCAATTCAACATTTTCTATGGCAAAACAAATCTTATTTCTAAATAAAAATAAAGTCTGTAATATCTAAGCATCTTCGGAGAGAATTTAGGTTGTTGAATAGTGTAATTAGATAAGAAAGATAATAAAGTGTAATAATATCTTAAATTTTGTCCTGGAATAACTTTTATTCAAATTAAAAAAAAAAAAGATTAGACAATACGTATGTTCAAAATAAGGATATAAGACATTTTTAAGATGAAGAAGATTTAAACAAAACATTCATAATGAAATTTTAAGACATGAAACTTATTAAGTCTTGTAAAAAATTATCCAATCACAAAAAATATTTTTTTGTTCCAACTAGAATCATAGCTGTTTTTTGTATCTGATAGAAAATTATTATATCATACGCATAGAATTTATAGTACAAATCTAAATTCTATCTCTGTCATCTATATGATTAGATATAGCAATACATATTTAATATCGTAGTACTTACTAGAAATTATACTTATCTATTTTAAGAAATAGAAATCGACCGAGTTAATGGAACAATATAGTAGAGAGCATCTTAAGGATCGGTCAAAGTTGGAAGTTTCGAATAATATAATATTCTAAGTATGAATTTAATTAATCTCAAATGTGCACCGAAACGTTCGAACATTAAAACACAATCAATTTGAGATGCTAATAATCACGAGCCGAAACGTTCAGACAATCGTGAGAATATATAATCCCTCCTTTACTTCAAATAAGAAACTTTTATTGCGAAAAATATTACCTCAGCTAAGATTATCTATTTTAGTTATTTTTCGTACTTAGATAATGTTTGCTATAACTGCAAGATAATTTTTTTAAGTGCACGGTTAAATTTGAGAAGAATAATCGACTATAATCGACTATAAATCAATTTTTTACGGATTAAGACTTAAGTTTTACTTTATAGTCTTATTGTAGACATTACTTTATGTCTCGAGTTTAATATGCATGAGCAAATTATCAAAATACAGGCCAAAATTACCTACAATTTTAAACCAAACTTAACCCATTTTATAATAATTAAAAAAGTAGAAATAAAAAATAGTATTTAATTAATTGATTTTGGGTTATATTAACCCAACATTTGATTGAAATTATTACTAAAGTCTTAATAATTATCATTTAAGCTTTACTATCAGACTTTTTACATTGCACGGCAAGAGGTATGTGAATGTCTTGAGCATATATAGTGCGAAGTTATTGAAGTCGAGTAAAAGCTGCGATAAAATGAAAATTGAGTTCGGCAAATAAACGACGAATGATGACGGTGGCCGCGTGTATCTTCGTTTTCTCGTTTCACCTGAGTGCGGATTCCACGTCGCCCATCGTCACTGTCGGAGAGAGGCCAACTACCGTTACTTACAATTAAATCGAGCATTCGCGCAAGGCCCGATCGTTCGTGCCTGACGATGGCAATCGCACGCATCGTAAACATCCAGGTTACGATTGGTTTCTCTCGGCGCGTCGCGCCGCCTCGTCGCGATATCTCTCGGCCGTAAAGCCGAGACGTGTCGTCGATGCGCGACACGGCAGCTTCGAACGGACGTGCTATGCGTATATCCGCAGCGCGAGCGCGCGTAATAACTTGCAATAAATATCGGACGCGTCGGGTACGCGCTGACGACGTCGCGCGTATTGGCGGCATTGGCGCCGCCAGAGATTTCCTCAGGGAGTTGCACGCGCGTCCTTAATTTGTCCTGTGATCAGATAAATTAATCAAATGGATTAAGTAGATGGAGGTTCCAGTAAACTACGTGAATATACGTTTTACTAAAATAAGTAAAAGTATCACCGAAAAGAAATACGAATTAAAATTGGAATTTTTGGGGAAATGACTTAGAAGATAGATTCTAAGTTGCGAAAATAATACATTGGTAGCTTATTTTATAAGGAAAAATATCACACAACTTGGATAAAGGATGAGAATAAAAATTTAAATATAAAGTATATAATTTATTTATTTTTTTAAATTATACTACACGATAAGAATGATTTACTGAAATGTCTACAAATTTAGGTGGATACTGATTAAAAATAATACTGTTGTGTCAAAATAATTATATAGGAAATTCAAACATAATTGTGTTATTCTAGCAACCTAGTTTGAGTTTGATTTTCCAATAAAATTATTTTGATGGCCCAACAAAATTATTTCCAGATCTGTATTCAGCAGAATTTTATATCTTTCAGCAAAATCGTTCTTTCCGTGAATGCAACATCTCCAAAAAGATTAACTTCGTATTTGGAGAAGTTCGAATTGGATCCATGAGCGAATCAACTGAATGCTTTCGCATGTATCGGAGGGATCGTAAATTTCTCCATGTCACGAGACGAATAACGTCGAGATTGATGCGCGCGTTTCGCGGACACCCAGTGGAAAATTATGAAAATGCGCGTCGCAGACCGCGGCGACGTCGAATATATACGCGGCCGTGTATCGTGGGAGCCGCGGCCGGTAGTGGCACGAGAACCATTAATGATGCATAGCCAGTTGGCGTTAGTCTGGCAGTCATAATGACCCGGTCGACTGGATGGTTGGCTGCTGCCTGGTCGGTCGGTTGGTCGGTCGGTCGGTCGGTCGGTCGGTTGGTTGCCTGACTGGCTCGCTGCCTCGGCATGCTCGTGTCGAAACGCGGATGCGTCGTTCAACAGCTATGTACGAGCCAAGCGCGCATACAGATATACATATATACCTATATATATATACACATAATCGGGGCTAGTGTCTGTAAATGGCGCTCCCGCCCGCGCCTCTCCTGCCATTATCCTTACTTTCAAGCGTGACCCCCCCCCCTCTCTCTCTCTCTCTCTCTCTCTCTCTCTCTCTCTCTCTCTCTCTCTTTCTCTTACCGATGCATCGTGGACCGCTTTACAGCATTGGCGCGCGACCTTATATCCATCGTTGTGGCTTTTGCGTTGTGGAAGCCACCGCCGTCGTCGTCGCCGGAGGCATGCGGAGAGCGATGCGAAGATACCACCGCATGAGAGACCGCTGAAATAAATACTCCGGAAGAAGATGGAAGCGCGCGCATAAAGCTCGTGTTTATGAGCTGCCAGATTCAGAAGCCGCTGGCGTTCTTCGTCTTTCTGGGACGTGCGCGTCGCGTTCACCGATTTTCCCGCAGTTTTAGGAAAATTGAAAATTTTCAACCCCATACCTCTCTGTTTCTCTCTTTCGCGTCAGGATTACTCACTTTCTGGTGTCATTAATAAATGTATTTTCTTGGACGAACTTTCATAATTCGCAATCAGAGTTACGATTCTTGGAGCTCCGATTTCTTCAGAGTCTTCCGCTTTTAAGAAATTAGAAATATTTGGCAAAGACAGAAACTCAATCTTAAATCTATTTAATAGATAAAGTTATATACTCGTGTATCGTCAAAAATATTCGATGATATCTCTCGAGATATCACCGCGACGAACGCGAGTCGACGTCTCAGATGTAGCTCCAATTGAGACCGAGTGCCGTAATGCCGAGAGAAGCGTAGAAGCCGTCTCTGCTCTTAACTCATCTGCCAGCGACGATCGCGATAACACTCGTGCGGATGAGTACATACCCGAGATAAGAATAGATATCGCGCGAGGCCGTCGGCGCCGCTTACGCGCCGCGCCGGATGAACTCGTCGAGCGGACTGCACGCGTGTCCGCTTTAATTTATTGTTAGTCGCAGAGTTAACCAACAGGACGTTGGCAAACGGAAACCAGACGTCGTGCGCGAAGCGGAATAGTAAAAGAGCCGATCGAACGGCTTGCGATCGACGGCTACGGCCTCCTTATCGGTACCGTGCTTGCCTATTTGCGGCGTTCCGCACATCGCACGGCATGCCGGAACTCGCGTGGAAATCGCTCGCGCGTGTTGGACGCAGCGGCTGCCACACCGTGCCAGAGGCCGAGCCGATCAGCCGCAGACTCTCCCTAATGAGGATTGTCCTTTCTTGCATGCCGGATAGCATTTCGACACCGGGTGTCTCGAATTTCTCATATGCACCTTATTTTCTCTCTCTCTCTCTCTCTCTCTCTCTATCTCTATCTCTATCTCTATCTCTCTCTCTCTCTCTCTCTCTCTCTCTCCTAAAAGCGATCGATGACCGAAGCCGATGAGTGAAGCATCCTCTATCTCGCTCGTACTTTGCCTGTCTCTTTCCCTTACTCTTGGCAGATCCGTGTTACTCATTAGAGATGATAGATCCGATACATAGGATCTACAGAAAATTGTCGAAGGATATCTGGGATATATGAAGATAACTGTTGAATTAAACAAGTAAGAGAAAGAATCTTATATTCGAAGCGAATCTTGATATACTTAATAATACTCGTACATGTAAATTTTTCAATATATTTTTTAGTTCTATAAACTGCACTGATTCGGTTTGTCGAATTTGAAATGCAAAAAATTGAATCAAATTGAAGGTAAAATATGTAATAATATTAAATTAATCGTCAATAAATGGAATCTTTCTCATATTTGTATTATTTATCTATCTTCGGCTTCTTCTTTTTTTATTTATTGTTGAATTAAAATCGTCACGGAATTATATCGTAAAATAATAGATGCTTCGCATAATTCTCAACACAAAGTAAATTCTGATCAAAATTAAAAATAATAAATTTAGTTTATAGAATGAAAGAAAAGTTTTTAGTATTTGTGACTAATAGTTGCATGACAATTATGATTGGGAGCTACATTTTTATAATTATTATTATTATAATGTTAGTAATAATTTATAATTCTATATATCCAAAAAAGATATGGTTGTTCCCAAAAAACCAGAATTTTATAATTGTTTTTTTATAAAATGTTTTTTATATGACTCTGAAAATGAACTTCTAATCATAATTTTTTTATCATACAATTTTAGAATCATAAATATCAAAACTTTTCTGTCGATGCAGAATCTACAGAAGAATATCTAGGAAGATAATTGTTGAAATAAATAAATAAGAGAAACAATTCTCGGTCGAGCGAATCTTGGTGTTTAATAATAATATCCATACATGTAAATTAAATTGCGCATTGATTTGGTTTGTCGTTTCAGTTTGAAACGCAATCAAACTGAAGCTGAAATAATAATATCATAAAATACATTAATCGTCAAATAAATTGATTCTTTCTGTTATTTGTGTTATTTACTTATCGGTTCATTTTTCCGCATATTATTGTTGAATTAAAATCATCACGAAATTATATCGTAAAATTACAAATGTTTCGGGTATCATTCGATACAAAGCGAATCCTGATCGAAACAACTAGACACTCGAAGTGCGTTATCCTATATCTTATCCGTATCTTATCTCACGAACACGTTTTCACATTATATTTTACAGACTTCGCACGGCGACCGGAATTTATCGTATCGACGTACTGTCACATTTGAACAAGTTTCTCAATAATTACCCGAGTGACAGGCACAATCTCTCACTACTGACGATGGCGTTTCCTTTTTCAGCAAAAATGACCTGCGAACAGATCTTCCAAGATTTACGAGCTTCTCTCTATACGTTAAGCCTTCGTTATAATTAATTTCTTTTGTTCCAAGATACATCAAAGAATGAGTATCTGGCATTAAGCGAGAAAATTTTCATCAATATTTTAGTTAATAGAATAGAATAGTTTATTTACTTCATGAAATTATATGAAAAGAGACTTGGTTTACAATCTAAACTTAATCACACCTATCTGTCTATTCTTTACAAATTAATGGCTAATTAAAGGTCCATTTTATAATTCTTGACGATATTATTATGAAATGATTGACGTTAGTGGACAATTTTTTCTATAAATGATGTATCAATTTTTCTATTTGTTATAATAATTTCAAAATGAAACTCGAATGGACTGTATAGTTTAAAAAGTCGAATTCCATTTTTAAATTCTTAGGATTATTTCATAATTGAAATGGGAATATGATGATATTTTTATAAAATTTTTAAATTGATAAGTTAATAATGAAAATTGTTGATAAATTGTTGATATAAATTGTAAATAAATGGAAAATGATTTATTTATATGAAAATGATAAATTAAAAATAACTCGTTTATAGAAAAACTTAAGATCTTTAAAATCAGTCTCTTTCACTTTTTTTTGATGATTTCGACGATATAATAAATTTGAATGTTCTGCAACACGCGTCAATAACTTCACCAAAAAAAAAATCTCAAATTTTTTTTGCAAAGCACGTATCTCATATTTTTATTTAGCAGAATACATTAAAAAATTAAAAAAAATAAAATAAAATGATGTTTCAAAGATGCCCAGTTTAACGTGGAATGCCTCATAGATTGTAAGTATATATGTACTAATAAATTCATTTTAAGAAGAAAACATGTAAAATATTAACTTACTCTTTCTCTTTCAATGATACAAATTAATATAAATTCAATTGTGTTAATTTTTATCCCTGTGTTGTTTTTTTTTATGATCCTACCAATTTAAACATTATGTATTATATAATTAAATTAGCAACGCCGTTGTTTTCTTGGAAATAACTCATAATATAGAATTGTTTTTAATAGTACAAAATAATACAAATTCAATCTTATTGATTTCTGATATTATTTTTCTTTTTTCTCTTATTTGAAATTGATCCTGCCAGCTTAATATTAAACTAAAAGCAGCGCTATTTTCTTTCGAAACGAAATACACGGTACAAAATTATCATTAATAATACAATTTAGCAAAATCAGTATTAAAAATTCCGATAAATCCGATTTAATTCTACTGATTTATAAAGCTTAAATTGCCGACTTTCTTTATCATATAATCCATCTAAAGCAGTCTTTAGCATATCACTTTAACATTTAATTTTTTATGGTAGTTAATAAACTCGGGTGCTTTTTGAAAAGCGCAGGTGACCTGTGCGTGTTCTCGTTGCTATTGCTTATTATTTCGCCGAAGGGGGTTCCCGGATCGTGTGACTCGAGGAGAAAAAGAGAAAGAGACCGGAGTAGTTGCACACTCGCGTGTGCTTGTATTGACGTCGCAAGCGTGGAAAGCGGTGCGGCGCGGCGCGTACGTGCGAAACGCGACGCGTCCGCATACTCGCACGCGCGTGACGGTGGGATTCATTAAAAATATACGTCCGTATTTTCTGCGTCGCGTCGCCGCAGAGCGCGCGCGCTTCGCTTCGCTTCGCTTCGCTTCGCCTCGCTCGCTCACTTGCCAGCCCCGCGTTCGCCGATTATCGCTTCCACACACGACGCGCGTGACGAGGAAAAAACAGCGAGACGCATTCGCAACAGCGATGATACGCGTATATATGTATTTGCGCATGATACAAACGGGAAACGAACATCGCGCGTACATACCACTCGACTTTCAGTCGGCTTTCGATGACACGATTAATGGAATGGAAAGAAAATGTAAATTATTGCAAATAGTTGATTAATTGAAAACATTTAATGGAAAACAATCTTTCAAATACCGCGACGAGATAGTAAATTATGGAGCATTTATTGCGCCTTATCTTGGGAATTGTTCTTCGGAACTGATGAGTCTATCTTCATTCGCTCGATTATAAATCGATTATAATCTTTATCAAAAATGTCAATTCAATTTCCGTTTTTACATCCGCAAATTCGGATCATTTTTATTGAAATATACTTGGTATTCACTGTTTTTCATACGAGTTGTATCATTTTTGATTCCTTGAAATTAATTAGTGCCTTTTAATCAATACTAGAAATGTCTGCTTATTAACTGAAGGGATCAAGCGAATAAATTATTATGAAAATAAAGAAAGTGATGAAAAATCAAATATTTTATCAATATAAAGGACATAATTATTGAAAAGTTAAATATATTTCAAAATCTTATTTTTATACAAAAAATATAATAATAATTTAAAAAATAGAAACGGTCAATGATGAATAAATTTATTAATCACTCGATTTCTAGTGTTAAATTAAATGAATCTTACAAATTTAACAATAACTGTGTTAGAGATTTTGGTGTTAGCTCTGAAGGGTTAAATGTTGTATATATACGTATACATAACCGAAAGATTATTTTTTGACACTTTAATCCTCTGGGGCTTCGCTGGGTTTATTTTTTGGTCATCCCGTTATAAAACGATCTTTATCAAAAATGTCAAACAATTCTATTTTTTTTTTATGTTAAATTATTCGGTATATGATTTAAATACTCTCGTTAATATCACATCATTAATAATTTTGAAGATACTTATTAGCATCGAGAATTATTAAATTGTTTGTCAATTTAAGAAGTAATATTATTACTCTACTTCATGTTTCAAGAACGAAAAAGAAAAATTTCGGTATTTGCAGAGAATCAGACATGTATATAAATTCACGAAATATTTAAGCGCTAAGATCCGTTTGGATTTTTAATATACAGGATTTCTTTTATTCAATTGAATTTATTCTCATCGATGTGTTCAAATTCGTATCATTGTATTCGTATAATTGTTTATTTACGTTACATTTGCAAACTTGAATTGCTCCCATTAAAACTTGGCATTTTATTTTCTTTCATATACGCGTTATACATTTTTACTTCCTGAAATTCATTAACATGCCTTTAAATTAATACAAATAAATGAATCTTACAGACTTCTGCGTTACAGATTTTGGCGCCAGCTACGAAAGGTTAAAATCGGTAATCGAGAGTCACGTCGTAGTGACGTAGTTACGTAAAACCGGTCGAATTCTCACTCGTTAAATATAAATAAAGAAGCGAGGTCACGCACATGCGTTACACTATTTTCCATTCTCCTATCGTGTACATACATCGAGCAAAGACGAGGTAAGAGGAGGAAGGAGAGAACGCGGTGTTAATGAGCCTCGTCTCTCGTCGCGGTGCGTAATGTCTCGCCGCCGTCGTCGTGAATTCGCTCCGTCACCTCGCAGGTCGTGCACCGCCACCATCAACGACACG
>NW_017259229.1:1495514-1513183 GCF_001594045.1 Atta colombica | reverse complement strand
TCCGCCTGGGCGCGCCTCGGCCTAGCCACCACGTCGGTCGATCTAACCGCGGCGCGGCATGGTACGACTCTCGACGTGGCTCGGCTCGGCGTGGCTCCCGGCGTGACAACGACGATCGCGGTATGGTACGGTACGGCGCGGTGCGGTGCGACGCGAGCACGCAAAAAGCATCGGAACGCCTTTCCCTCTTTCTCCGCTACGTCTTCGCTTGTCCCTCCTCATTCTCTTTCTCCTTTTTCTTCATCCGCCTCGTCGCCGAAGAGCTCTTGCGGGTCTTCGCCGCGGGAAACAAAATAGCCTCTCTCGCCTTTCTCGGTTGCTTTTGCCCCGCGGCTGCTACTCTGGCGTCTTCTCTCTTCTGGTGTTCCCTTCCTCCTCCTCCTCCTCCTCGTGTGTCTCTCGTCGTCGTTGCGCTCTCGGGTGTCGGTTCCACGCTTCCCGAGAGTGAGCAACCGACCGATCGACCGACCAACCGACCGACCGACCGACCGACCGACCGACCAAGCAAGCAAGCAGCCAACCGACCGCCCGGTGTCTGCGAGAATAATGGGCTTGACGTTGTGAGTGGGTTCCTTGGCGATTCGGATACGTGTACGCTATGTGTGGCGGCGATGTGCCGGCGTTTCGTAGGTGGTTTATGTATGTATAGGTGGATACGCGACATACTGCGTACACACTGCGTACACACTGCGAGACAACGTTTTCTCACGACGAGCCGCCGGAATTTTTTTTTTATTAATATCATATAATTAGAATATTGTTTTGCATATATTAGAATAGAGAGAAAGAGAGTAGATCAACGCCTGAACCGTAGAAAGTGTTATAACGAAAAAAACATGAAGAAAGGTTCGAAATGAATGAAAAGCGGTCTATTTCGCGTGAAGACCGGTTTGTGTCGGAACGCATACGAAGTACAGTTTATATCGAGAAAATAAGAAGAACGTCATATAAAGTTCAAGTCACATAAAATTAGAAGGGTCTATATAGCACAATATTTACTACTCATGAATTACACAAATTTAGTTACAGAAAATTAAATACAATAATATATGAATAAATAAGTGCGAGAAATAGGATAGGATTGAAAATCAAGATGATTCCTGTTCTCAGTCACATCACTATAAAATTTATGGGAAGAAAATATATTACGCTATATAACCTCTTCTTTAATTTCATACGACTTGAACTGGCTTGAACCGTTCTTCTCATTTTCTCGATATAATACTTCGTATGCGTTCCGACTTAGGCCGATCTTCACACTTTATGCGAAGTAGACCACTTTTCATTCATTTCTTGACATAAACCTTTCTTTTTGTTTTTCTCGATATAACATCTTCTACGGCTTGAAATAGGCGTCGAAATTATATCGTATTCAAATTGTTTCATCATACGAGCCCCTTAGTTGACAAATGGCATAAGTCCAAACTTAAGAAAAATACGTTTGTTATAGAAGTAGAAAATATTAACAAGCATACGTTTGTTTTATCTATCAATTTAATTTACTTTTATTTCGTTTTTATGTATTCATAAAAAATCAATTTTACATTATAAATAAAGTAACTGTAAAAATATCTGAAATAGACTTAAGTTAAGCTTTTTTATTATGGTCATTTTATTTATGATGTAAAATTTATTTTTATTTTTTATGAACATAAAAATAAAATAAAAGTAAATTGATAATTCATTAACATTCTTAATACTTTCTACTTTTATAACAAACACATTTTTCCTAATTTTGAACTTATGCTACTTGTCAACTAAATTTATATGTCATTATAGATTTTTAGTTTGCTAGTATCGAAACTTTCATTTTTTATTACATTCTCTTGGTCTAATTTTAAATTGATAAACTGTTGATACTTTGTTTTCTATGCAACTTTAAATTAATTCTTTAAATCCTTCCTAAAATTAATCCTTTTTTATGTAGTATCTTTTATTGTCATTACATCTTAATAAAATTATTATTGTTAATATTATTAGTATTATTATAATAAAATTTATTATTATTATAAAAAATGAGTCTTATTTTTATGTTGATTTTTGTTATTTGCGTGTTTAAATGAAAATAAAAATTAAGAGTGGAACTTGCGAATCGGATAAGTCGATCAATTGATGTCGCGCAGATTAAATCCAAAGGGATTTTCTAAAATCGATCTCCTTATGATTCAGCCTATGATTCACAATGTCAGACTCCGACATGAATTCTAATCTCTGGCAGAATAAAACATATTTCTCTTGATTACGACACGAAACATATGGAAATGCATATGTATATATATATATATTTTTTTTTCGAAGATTTATTTGCTTGCGGGTTAATCCGAATATATATCTCTCTAAAATTCGTACAACTTTGTGGCCTAGACGTTAATGGCAGGAAATTCTCGATCGGTGAAATTAACGTTGACGTCATTCTCGCGCGTAGGTGTAACACACACCCGCAATATTAATATCAGTTAAAATCGAGCAACACGTCGAGAGTCGCGAGGGAAACTTGCGAGCGCGAGCAAACGAACTGTAGAAATATTTCGTTGCTGATGTGTGTCATTTCATTAAAAAAAAAAAAAAAAAAAAAAAACGGAAAAAACTTGAACCCAAATTGCCTTTCTTTCAGAAGGCATAGTTGACACAAGTGTCCTTCTATCTTTGTTATTTATTGAATACCAAGAGGACAGAACGACGTACATTGAGATTAGCAGCACGCGAGATAAACGATAAACGCCGACGTTTCCCCCGTGAATGTCTTCCGTTCTCCCGACGACACCCGGTAGGTGCGGTCAAGCGAGTTCCAGACGGCACGTTCGTTTCGCAGCGGCGAGCCCGGCTCGAGGCGCGGTATGTGAGTATATATATGTCCATCTATCTAACCAGCGGCGTGCGAGCCTTGCCTTGTGTGGGATTCCCACAGTGGGATGGGACTCTCCGCGTGACCGCCGCTGCGCCGCCACCGCCGCCGCCGACCGCCTACGGCGTGTCCCGAAAGTTTTCGTCGTAAATCAAGCCGTGTGCACGCCGCGCTTTGCAGCACTCGCGATCGCCCGCTGCGACTTCAATCCGACCAATCCGACTATCGTTCCCTATTACGTTAGCTAGATAGTGAAGGAGTTAAGACAAAAAAGATAGCAATTAGATAAACACGAAAGATTATTAAAAGATTGAGCCGGATTAGGTAACCCTAATTGGTATTCCCGGATCCAGTGGACTCAAATATATTTCTCATTTATGCGCCATATGTCGTGAAAATTGTTTATAATAAATGTTTTTCATAATTTTACATTTTAATCTTAAGTTAGGTGATCTTCTTTGGATTTTGATCTTCAAAATGAAGAAAAAAATCGTTCAAATTGTGTTAACTTTAAGCAAAAATATGAATATTAAAATTTTGTCGGATATACTCGATTCGCGAATATTATAGAGTGAATATCAATTAAGAGATTAAATCTTGCATTAAATTCCGTTGATCGAACGGAAAAGCGGATGTTGTAGGATTGGATGAAACAGACGTTGAATTTCGACTTGTAAAATTCGTCGTTGAAAACCGATGAGTTTTTCATTTCGCGGAAACACGAAATTTGCATTTTCCATTCATGTTGCGTTTAACACAGGTTCATAAAGCATTACTTTGAGTCATTGGATTCCAATGATTAGCAACAGCAAACTGTTTTGTACATCGTTGCTCGTTTCGTGGAAAGCGCATAATTTTAAAGCGACACAAAAAAAACGGTTTGTTTAAGAATCTGTGAATTTTAATCAGATTTAAAAATAATTTTGTTTGAATCGTCAAATAATTATGTAAGACGCTCGAATTGGTTATTAGAATGTTAAAACATTTTGCAGGATGTCATCAAAGCTTAAGCATTCTACATAATTACATATTTTATACATGGTCCAACAAAAGTATTCTTAGATTTGCAGCTAAATTTTTAGATACTTTAAACAAAATCATCTTTCCATATAAAATTGTAAAAAATGGAAGGAATAATTTTGTTGAAGAATCTGAAATTTCAATTCATCAAAGCTTTATATAATTATATTCTATCTAACGGCGATCTAACAAAGTTAGATCGCAGATCTGTGTCCAGCTAAATATTTAAATACTTCAGCAAAATCGTTCTTTCTGTGGATACATGGTGATGTTCTTTCAAGATGAATCGACTCGACGCTGCGTCTTCCTGGACGACGCCGTCTTCCGGCAAGAGAGGACGACGGTTTAACTGCTACTCTTGAAGTGAACGTAGGCAAGATTACTTAGAAAATAGTTTCCTTCTCTTGCTGCGTCTTATTACCGAGAAAGTCACCGCGATGAGCGCTTACGAACTACTGAACAAGCACCAGCATGTGTAAGGAGTTGAATCGTCCGCCCTATCACTCCTCGTCCTTCTCCTCTTAACTTGACTACTTCTCACGCATCGGAACGACCTTTCGCGTTCATGGAATCTCGCGCGATTTCATCGACTCTCCCGTGTGTGAACGCCAGGCAGCACGCGAGTTTCAGTCACAGTCTCGCCTCCGGCCGGAAAAAAGGGGATGTCGAGGAGGAAAGAAAGGGAGGAGAAGAAACGTATAAGCGTTCAATGAGCAAGAAGAGGCGGCCTCCTTATTCGAAGGCGCACCTAACTAGGAGAGATCTCCCCGGTACGGCTACGAACCGCGGATGCGGTTATTATTCCCAACACGCGCGGCGAAGGCACGATGAAAAAAATATCCCGCTCCCTCGCTCGGCCGTGACTCCGCTGCGATGCACGGCAGAATCGTTGCTTATCGATGCCCCAGGTCGATACAAGGCGGTGGAAAGCGGCGAACAACGTATACGCACGGCGAATCGGGTTTTAAATTAAAAACTCGCTCGTTGATTCCGCTCGTTTCGCATCAGCTCCGGCTGAAACTTGCGGCTGGCCACGTACGAGACAAAAAGAGCCACGAGACGAAAAACTGACGTTCTCGTATGAGAATACGGAAAACTCATCGCGAGATATCGTATTGTAATATACTATAAAGAGGAAGAACTTCTCGTGTGATTTAGAACGGAATTTGATGCAATGCTGTTCTTTTTTTTTTTTTGCAATTGCGTTAAGTCGTTGTAGCAGATATATTGAAGATTGAGAATTGCGAATTGCACATTTCTCAACGAATTTGAGTGAAATAGATTGAAATTAAAATTACCTAATTGATCAAATACTAATCTTCGGAATTTGTTAATATTGATTTCATGTGCAATATATTTTTAAGATACCAACATTGAATTCCTACATGACACTCATTGTCCATTAATTACTGTATTAATTTTTAATTCGCTAAACTTTTGTAGATACTTGTTTTAATCTTCAATTCGCAATCTTCAATCTCCAACGCATAGTAGTCTTTAATTGCATTGATGTGCAAACACATACAATAAGTACTTAAAAATTTTATATAAAGTTTACCGCTAAGATATTCCCTTCTTGTATGATTCAAGATTTTTAATGAAGACTATATAGAATGAAGATTCGTCTATCACTTTTTCGCTATATTTTATATATGTCAAACTATTTCTTTCTCAATCCTATACATACACACACACACACACACACACACACACACACACACACACACACACACGCACGCACACACACAATATGTATCTCTCTTGCATTTTTAGCGATAAATATCACCTTTTTTTTGTCACGTAACACTATACACTATATATACGTAATACAATACAATTCAAGATCATTATTTAATTATTCTGTTTCATCAAATTAAGAAATAAGATTTAAAATCCCAGTGGCATGAAATCAAGCCTCAAGTAAAAGTATATCCGCTCATTTCGCGGTTCCCTATAAATAATATGACGCAAATATAAAAGCATTTCATTAAACGATTTAATTATCCCTTTATTTTTCGAAAGGGGCAGGAGAGATCCGATATTTCGCACGCGGCTTCATTACATTACACGAAGCACCTACCATGAACGCGCCGTTAATCGTCCCTCGTGCGTTGCGACGCGCGCTGTCTCCCACCTCTCCTCTCAACCCCTCGATGCAATCAAAAAGTACGCGGGCCGAAATAATGACCGTTTCATTCGAAACTCTGCGATTTTAGCTGGCGTGCGTCGACGTATCGGAGGGCCGCCCAATCGACCCACCACTCTCGCTCGCACGCACGCACGCACGCACGCACGCACGCACGCACGCACGCACGCACGTATGTACGTACGCACGCAACGTACGCTCATATTCTCGCTCGCTCGCTCACTCGCTCACCCATACATTCGCGTGCATGACACACAAGGCCTCGTGTACGGTCTCATTCGCACGCACGCCTCGGCGAGTCGGGCGCGCGCGCGTGTGGGTAACGCGCGCTTCGTGGCGCGCGTGCCGACGACGGCTAGGCCGTCTCGCTCCCTCACGGCTTTCCGTCGCATGCCTCGTCGCCACCCGCGCGCGTCTCTCTCGCTGTGCTTCCCTGGTGTGCTCCCTTCTCCCTCCCGTTCCCCGTCGAAGCGACCGCCGCCCGCCCCGAGGGCTCATCGCTTCGACGAGCCGAGCGGCGGCACGGTTTGAATTCCCACCGTCTCTCTCGTTCTCTCTCTCTCTCTCTCTCTCTCTCTCTCTCTCTCTCTCTCTCTCTCTCTCTCTCTCTTCCTCTTTGTTCTTCTTTCGCCTGCCTACCGACTCGGCCTGTCGCCTCGACGTTTTTCACTCCTCTTCCTCCACTTCATCTCCTATTCTTACGGTCGTTTCGTCGCACACGACGTGCCGCCGCCGCCACCGTCGACTTTTCGCGCGCGTTGCGAGACAGAAAGATTAAAGGCTGACGCGCGCGCGGAACCCGACGATCCTTATCGCGTGCCGCACCGCGCGATGCGTAGAAACGCGCACAGGCTCATCTTCTTTCTCATGGCCTGGCGGTGTTCACCAATGTGAATCGCACGCGACTTAACATATGCGTTGATGCGTAGATCGATATCGGTGATCCGTTAAATGTCAGCGACGCATTCCACGGATAAATCGTCTGGTAGACGAAAAAAAACTGAGTGTCGATCGCCCTTGAAGCAAAAATTTGTATCAATACGTTACTTCAGTAAATTATGTAAGAGTTGAAGTACTTAAAATTATTCATTTTTTTTTTGAGATTTTAAATAAATTAAGATGTTTACTTTCTAGAACTTGGAATTTTTAGGAGATTTCTTTGTGAAATTTAATGAGACAAGGAAATCTTTGAATTTTACCTTTTAAATTTAAATTCCGTCTCTTTCTGAAAATATTGTTTTTTCTTGATAATGCAAAATATATAATTAATATCGACAATTAATTAGTAATAAGTACAATATACGCGTATATTCATGTACATTCTTGTGTTTTAGAAATTTTTATAAAAAGAAATCAAGATGATAGTAGAAGACAATACTCAGATAGTAGAAGACAAGAATAGAATAACTGACTATTTTCTAATGAGTCTTTTTTATATTGTCCTATAGTTTTCGCGATTTAGATTTCCAATTATAAAAAATGATAGATGTAACTTGTGGAATCCCTGTCTTCTGCTAATTTGCGATATATATTTTTGTTCATATTGCTTTCTTTTTAATTTATTTCAAAATTGAATTTTAAAATTTTCTGGTCTTATCTGGAATTTTGAATAAAATATCTCGAAAATCCGGCAATTCTCAATAAATTTTTTTTATAAGATTTCAATAAATACTGTAAGAGTCAGTTTCATTGAAGAATTAAAATATCTAGTAATGATAATCAAATGCATTTTATTTAACGTACTGATGTAATATTTAGTAAATATTATGTATCGAATGAAATGAGTGAGATTAATAACAAAACTTGATGGAAAATGATGAGATGAAACCCTGAAACAATATATGTTTTTATTCGAGAAAATTAATCGAAACTCTTAATGTCAAGACAACAATACATTAGTATTGTTCTTCTTTATGTAAAAAATTATGGCAAAAATTATTTACTTTTTCAATAGCAATAGCAATTATTTTAATCAAAATTGACAATAATTTGACTTAATATTAAAAACAAATAAATACAAGCAGAGTATACTGAATATAGCTGTCAAACGTATTTTGTTTAATGTATTGGTGCAATATTTAGTAAAATTATTAAACATAATAATAAATCATTTATTTAATACTTAGAACAGTAAAATTGTTATAATTGTATTATTACGTATATAATTCCATTATATTAAATTTTGATTGAAATTATTTCACTGAAGTTTTAATAACTATCATCTAGCCATGACTATTTCTATCAGATTTTTTCGATATTCTATCGTTGTCTAAGATTCCCGTTAAAATTTATTTTTATGTACTACATTTAACTCTTTGATATCATATATATGTGTTTACATATGTTGTATCTGATAACTAAATGAACAAAACTTTTTTGGCAACGTGATCAACTACATACATATATCTCGCAAAGTTGTGTAACTAAAAAAAAAAAAGGATGCCTATCTTTCGCGCGGTATCCATCTCCATGAACATAAACGCATTTAGCCAACGCTCACCGCGCACAGCGAGTTTTAATTCTCATTTACCCCGAAACCAGAGGGGCGGAGATGCAGTCGAACCAGGCATCGATTAAAAAAAGGAAGCGACACAGAAAGAGATAGATAGAAAGAAACCGAGAGCGAGAGACAGAGACAGATAGAGTGGAGAAAAAGATCCACTGATATCCAAATCGGTTCCTGCTTCGACGCCGCTTCACGGTGGCTAGGCAATAAAACGGCCCTGAGAGAGACGGAGGTACGACGTGGCGCGCGACGAGGACGCGGCCGCAAGCGTTCATGAGTGAGAGAGAAAGAGAGAGAAGGATGAGAATAGGAGACGACCGCACGTAGCCGCAGGCAAGGGCGCGCGTGAGCAGGCAAGCGAGCTTTCCGACCGATCCCTCCGGCCGCGCCGCGCCGCGCCACGCTGTACCGAGTCGAACCTCGCTTCGCCTCGCCTCGCCTTGCTGTGGCTGTGTCGTGCCGCGCCATGCCACGCCGTACCGCGCCACGCCGCGCCACGCCGCCACCGCCGCCACGCCGAGCGGTGAGCCATCCGTGTGCTCCAGTATCCCCCGCCTCACACACGACCAACCACGACGCGCGGCGTCCCCCGTCACTCCTCCCGACCGTCGCTTACCCATAGCCAACGCGCGGCCTCGGCGCGCCAAGTTCGCCGCGTACAGCCGCCAGCTACCGCTCGCCTCCTCACAGTCCGTCACCGTCGCTCGTCGTGCGAGCACACGCGGACGTTTCCGCAGTCAGGCTGCACGCGCTGCGTGTGTTTTTGTCGTCGTATCGTTGACACCCTGACGGATTTTAGATCAGCCCCTGGGTGCTGGTAATAGTATGCACGAGGGTGAATTCCCACGTTGTACTTTCGATCCAGCGCTCATAAATTTCTGCGATTCAAGAAATTAAAGAAACAAAAATTCGATTTTTTTTTCGTATTGCAGAAAGGACCTTTTTTTTCGAGGAAGATCGAGTGACTCGATTGCGATCACGACTTTTGACAGAGGCGCTCCTTTCAGTGTCAAAGATTCAGTGAAAGCGGGACGCGCATTACTCGTCTATCGCGTGAGAAACTTGTGAACGAGTGCACGTCGATTGTTTATCGACTATTAACTGTGGAACAGTTGTTGAGAAGGGGTGAGAAGTTTGACAAGAAACAGCAGGAGCGAACGTGCCACAACAGCCGTTTCGCCCCGTGAGTGACAAGTGGTCGGCGACGCGTGGTTAACCACGTGGCGCGGTGTGTGCGCCGGTGTAGAGCAGTCGCTCGGGTGGCGCGTGAACTTTCGCGGGACTCTCTTTCCCTTCCGAACGAACGCGCGTGTGTGTGCGTGTGTGTATGTGTGTGTGCTAAACTATCACGCGTGCACACGACGACAGGCAAGTGACAGGTAGTCGTCGGTCGTTGGCTACGCGAGCGAATGGAACGCTTTGCGGCTTACATCAAACGTTTTCGCTCTTTAGCCTGAGAAAGTTAACGATCGACCTTCGCCCATCGGTCTCTCTTTCTCGAGACGGTCGAGAGCATGGTGCAACAGTGATTAGTCCGTCGTATATCATCGTCGGTGGCCAACAGCAGTTGCAAAGGGAAGAGCGCGGGGTCCAGTGGTGCGAGTAGTCTGGTCTCGCCGTCGCAGGCCGCCGCGAGATGCTGAGAGCCTCAGCCGTCCAGTCCAGCCAATCACGTAGGGTGCTGCGATCTGTGCCGAGGGCCGTCGCGGCCTGCTAAGATGACCGCGCGTTTACACTCGCTGAGGCACCAGGAGAAGAAATCAGCCGGCAGCAGTCACAGGCAGCACCATCAGCATCAGCAGGCCGTGCATCAGGGTCCGAGCCCGGCACCGAGCCCCAGCCCCAGCCTTAGCCCGAGCCCGAAACATTCGGACGGTCGAAGAGTGAGTACAAGCAGCATGCATTTCAAACTCTCAGTCTTTCACTGTTTCAATCTTTCACTCGGAGACTGAAAAATGAAATTTTTTTTTTCATAACTCTCCAGAGTTTGACACCAATCTGTAACTCGGTTACTGATGTTTGTAAGACCATTTAATAATTTGTGTTAATCAAAAGGTATTTTTTAATTTATAAGATAAAAAAGATCTTTTACTTAATCTCGGAAATGTTAAATATATCTTAATAAAGATAATCCAAAATTTGTAACATAAAGAAAGTTGAATTTTTTGACAAAGAGATTTACAGTGAGTAGATTCAAGAATACACCATCAGCTTTAGAGAATTAAGAGAAGATATCGGTTACTTTTATGCGAGATTTCGATATCAGCGGTACATTAACGTTCCTACAATATTAATCAAGGAAAATGTAGGAGATGCGTGCGAGAGGGAAGTTTAAAAATTGCAGCGCAAGCGCGAACGTACGGATTTAATTCGAGATTTTAAGAATGAAAGGGAAAAAGTACTTAAATAACTCGATCGTGTGGGAATGCGATATCCTCATCCCTTGCAGTGCACATTGACTATGCAAAATACAACTCACCCTATCTCCCAATTTACCTTCTGCGCACTTAATCTGCGATTGTAAGTCCTGTGAGGCGAATCCGATACTGGACACATGTGTCGTTTATACAACCGCACGCTACCCAATCCCTACATGAGAATTCGCTGATTTGACAGATGAACCTTCAAGTATATGGAAGGTGCGACAGTGCGATACCTGTGTAAATTATAATCTACAATGAGATTTCAAACTTTGACCCTTAAAAGTAAGAAACTTATACTCACAGAAATGTGAAGGGAATAATCGATTATGATATATCAATTTTTTAAAACGTAAAGCTCAAGTTTTATGCCTTAAAATCTCACTGTAGACACCGCTTTAGATAAACACGAAATGCGTTGCTGTGAAAAATATTTCTGGTAAGATATGAAACTTTTTTCGACGGTACAAAATTAACTTTCCTTCTGTCGCCATAGAGTTCTCTCAATTTTATTTTTATTTACTGAATTTTTAAAATACTTTTTATTACTAACTATATATTATTGACTTATATTGATTTAAGCAAAATACTTCTTACTTTGGCTGTGGAATAAGGTTTTATTTTTATCTGTATTTTTAGAACGTGGTATTTTCACAAAAAATGTCTGATTACATTTAATACAATATCATTGTTGTATATTATTATTATATTATTACACATATATTATTATTATATTTATTACGAAATTATTTTAAGATTAATCATAAATCATCGAGATTATATTTTCAAGATTTTACTTGTACTTTTCGAACTATGAAAAATGTAAAGGAAGAGATAACATTGCCAGTCGCGACGTTCAGCGATGACTCTAGGAAACGTTGGTGATTAAAAACTTGCGGTAAAAAGAAGTGTCAGCTCGACATTACTTCTGACCCTGCATCTTCTCTGTAATCTCTGCGAAGTGGGTCAGTGCCGGTCAACTCGGCAGATTCAGCGAGGAGATCAGCGAGGAGGATTTCGAAGGTTCGACCTTCGCTCGTTTCCGGATCATTAAAAAAAAATGCACGGCGGCGATAGAACGCTACACAGGGGTATAAAATGGATATCGCTCTCCACGTGGACGGGCCGTTAAAATCGCAACGAAACTCGGTACATACACGAACGTTGAGCCATTAAGCGGCGAGATACGTGTGCCGATAGGCGAGATTGAAATACACCGTGAGGAAAGATAAAATTCGATACGTTAGAACTGATCATATCGTCGTCACGTATATGCCCACATTTTCACTAATGTAGATTAATTTTAATCTTGTTTCAACTTATTCTTTAGTTTTTTTCTTAATTTCACCATCTATCTTGTGATCTGTCTCTCTTGATACGAACGAAACGAAATTTTCAATCTCAAATTTCACCCTCCTTTTTGCTCAAATTTTGATTTCGATTTTTATTAAGTAAAGGTTTTAATATTTAAGTTTAAAAATTATTCAATAATAATAGAAATGTTCAAAAGTAACTCTGAATTTTATTTTTAAAGCTTAAAACTGAAGAACAGTACAAAAAACTTTGCCTAGACTTAGATTGCAATCGGAAAGAATAAAAATAAGGTTTGCAAATGAAGAATTAAGAATCGGAAAAGGATTAAGAGTAAGTTGAATCGAGATTAAAGTTAATCTACATTGGTAGAAACAGGCATTAGTGATAATATAGTATAATTCTTGTATAATTAATTAAATTGCTTACATGGCAATTCTAAAAGAGGCAATTGATCCGAATTTTTTTGTTAACTTGTGGTTTAGACTTAATCTCACTTAACTTAATGTAAAAATTGTACTTTTCTAACTATAATTATTAACTGATAATTATTAACTGATGATTTTTTAGTGGTAACTTTAAACGGACAAGATTTTTCATTTCCTATAGAGTGAACTTATAGTTTAGATTTAACCTCATTTAACTTGACGACGACATAAAAATTATGTTTATCTTAACCATTATGATTAATCACTAAACTTTCAAAGTTACTATGGATCAGTTTAGTAATTAATCTTAGCTAAAAAGATACAATTTTTATATTATCATCGGGTTAAGTCTAATCACAGGTTGACCTAAAAATGAAAAACCGAGTCTTCATATCGAAACCGTTGGGTTATTCAGAGCATGTGACAAGTGCATTTCCTTTACTTCTCCTTGCGGTGCATCAAAACGCAGCGGGTCGCAAGGGCATGTCGCGGCACGAACGCTGCGTGTCGGAGCCTTGTGACGCCAATTTGCCGTAATTGGACGTATTTACGAGCAGTTATCATATAGATCATCCAGACGCCCCCGTCCGCGTGGTCGGCGTCGTTCAAAAAGTTGTAATAAAATTTAATTCGGTTAAAATTCAAACGTGGAGGAATCTATAAAAATATCGCTGTATACTGTATACTAGAATTTATCTATAACGTAATAAACTTAAATTGATTTTTTCTTGGACTCTCTTTTTCCAAATTGCGCGAAATATTCGCGAAATTACTCGATAAAAATAATTAAAGTTAAAGATTAGCATGCGGATTCGACCTCGCGTGACGCGCAAAGACTCGCGCTCGTTCCGCGAAATTTTGAATACCAAGAGTACTCGCGTGTGATCTCCGCGGTGCACGCGTGCGTTAAATGCGGCATGGATGCCCTTTTAAGGTGATCCACGTTGCGTGTGAGAATACGTTCGCTCGAGCGCGCCTCGAGCGCGAGCGGCGGTCTTCCTATTAGGAAAGTTTCCACGGTGACGAAAGGACGTAACTTCGTGCACTCGTCTTTATTAGCCGGGTGAATTCGCAACGAGAGACACGCGCAGATGTACTTAATAGTGCAGGGATTTTAAATAAAAAGTTTTCAGTGAAATTTTTAGAATTTGTTCGTTTCAAATATGTAAAGATATAAAGAGAAGTAAGACGTATACATAGATATTAATAAATCATAATTGTGGTTCATGCACTTAGAGAAGTGTTTTGTATTATATGTGACTTACAAAAACTCTTTAATAAAAAATTTTGATTAGAACAATAAAATTTTTAAATTAAAAAATAGAAAGTTTTTGTAAATTAAGTGAGTTGAACATTTTGTTGTAATCAAAATTTGATTATTCTATGATGTTGATGTTTTTTTTCAAGTGTGGGCGTATTTGTTTGTTAATTTTCACCTGTAAAATATTTTGCATTGTCATTAATTAACGAATCATAGTCTCCTACACGTTCTTAATCCGCTCCATCTTTGCTTCATACAAAACAACGTACAGTAAAAATTGTGTGATTGAACTCCACAATATGAATTTTAACTGTTTTATCAATAATAAAGATCTTTGGAAAACAAAACAAATTTTTTACTGTTTCAGATTATCAAAATCTGAAAAAATTCTAGTATACTTGTCAAAGCTTTAAGCACAAGTTTTTACCATCATAAAAGTTGAATTATATTTTATTTTTTACAGATTTATAAATGTATCAAAACTCACAATTAAAATATCGAAGAGGTGTTTTTAAAGATCTCAGTTGCCGTCAGAAGGTTAAACATTAACTTTCTGTTTCTATCGCATCTTGTTTTCGTTTGTCTTCCTCTTCATGTTGAAGATGCAATTTTCTTTCTCGCATTCACATAGTCTGGTAAACAACTAAAGGAAGCGAAATAATTAATCTCACGCATAGTGAGATATGTATGAATAAAAATATAAAAGATCCACTAACACTTTGAAATTTTGTCTAATCAGACTATTATATTTAAAGATATTTATAATTGAGACGTTTAAAGATCGAAGTTGAACGATTAAATAATAAAATATAAAAGAATTTCTCATTCTTGCTTGAAAACCTCTTTTTTTCTCTTGTAATAAGAAATTCGAATTTTTATTATGTCGTTGAATTATTATTGCGAGATCGGATGGCTAAAGGAATTCCAAAAAGATGTCATTGATCTCTATGATTGAGAGTGATGAAACCTCGCAGGATTTCGAAACTGGTGAAAGAGAAGAAGGGAGAAAAAGAGGAAAATAACGAAAGAGATAGGAAATGCAGTGGACGCCGGTCGTCGTCGGACGACGGTTTAATTGACGGCACTTAATGGATTGTCGTTATGCCCGGCTTAATTACCTGTCGCTCGTTGCCGCTAGTTCGCGCATTTTAATCGATTTATCATACGCGAGACGAAGGCGACGACGTGCCCGAATATGAAAATGCAATGGACATGATATCACATCTTTAAACGGAAGCGATTTTAGCGAATTTTTTAAAAATGAACTTTCACCACACTTTTTTTACACAAAAAGAACGATTTTGCTAAAACTATTTAAAAATTTAGCTAAATATGAGTCTGAAAATAATTTTGTTGAATCATCAAAATAATCGTATAAGTTCGACAGGGTTGTCACAAAAATCAAGAAAAATCAAGAAAATCAGGGAAATTAGAAAAGCATCAAAGAATTTTGAAAAATTTTCTGGAAAAATAAAATTTTTGACTACAGAAGATTTAATATGATATTTACATATCACATCTACCAATTTTAGAATAAATACAACTTAATAATTAAATGTAAGCAGTGTCAGCAATTAATATTAATAGTAATAATTTACATCAAAAAGTTAAGTTATCCTTTCAATAACATTTGATTTCTAAATCAAGACAAAAACACATAAAATTTCAAAATATTATTGAAAGCATCAGGAAAAAGTTTTGGAATTTTAGGACGAAGAATTTGTGGTAATTCTGCTCAAGTGTGAATATTGCAAAAAATTTTAACATTTTTTTATGAATGCACAATCTTGTGCATTCTATTGTACATAATTATTTTGACGGTCCAAACAAAATTATTTTTAGATCTGTATCTAGCTAATTTTTTAGATACCTCAACAAAACCATTCTTTTCTAGTAAAAACTAGTCCAAAGCAGAAAATTAAATCTTGACATTTTTTTTATGAGGCATCTGTTCAATAAACTTTAACAGTAAATAAACTAATAGTGATATCATTGTTACAATTTTCTACTCAACAATGGAACTGTTACGTATGTTACATTTGTATTGTTGAATAGAAAAATATAATATTGGTATAATGTTACTGTTAGTGTTTATCGGATATGTATCTGTAGAAAGAAAAATAAATGTAGAATTATTTTTTTAAATACGAGCGCTATTAAGTTTAAACATCGGTCAACTTTGATATTTTCTGGCGATAATGCGATTGGTATAAATTTTTCTTGTTAAAGATGACGTTCCTCACGTATTATATATGAAAATAATTTACGACAATAGTAGGTGTTTATATAAAGATTTACCTCTGTATCGTACTTTTTTAGCTTTGATATGCACTTATATGTATCGAAAAAAAAAAAAAAAAATGACCGTGACCGACTCACTATTAGCGATGACTGTTGTTAAAACAGTCTGGCTGGGAAAAAAATTCCAGCGGTTCGCGAGGTGGTTTGCACGTCGATGCTGATTCACAATGCCGTCGCCGTACGTGACGCGAAGTCGCAAACAACGAGAATGTGATTTATCGCGCGTAACGCGCTAATCGGCGGCACTGTCAAAGTCACGCCGTCACGCCGCTGCGCCGCTCACAGTCTGTCCCCTTTATCTCCCTTCTCTTTTTTCGCGCCTATCTTTCTAAGTCACGCCAGCTGGAAAGAACGTCACGACGCTCGCGGAATTATCTCGAGAAATACAATTTTTCGATAGCTATCGGAAAACGCGGTGTAATTGAAGTGAAAGAAGTCCTTCCTCTTCGAAAGACAAGTAACAATTACGGATGTATTTTAATAAAATGAAAAAAATGTGAAAGTTTATCTAAGTATTATATATTTGAAAGTAATACAAAAAGTTTGGCGGCAATTTAGAATCTGGATAAAAAAATTATTTCAATAAGTAGACATGTTTTTAAAAAATAATTAAAATAAAATGAGAAAATTCTTATTTTATCTTATTTTCTTATTAAATGAGAAAATTCTTAAATTATAAAATTGTATTGTGTTAAATATAAATATTAATTTAGTATTCATTTTTATATGAAAAGTACAAGTTTCCAATTTTAATCACTTTTTACAGAGATTATACATCTTTAAACATTCGAAAAGAAAATTATCAGATAAAACAAAAAAGACAAAATAATTTGATTAAATAATTCACGTTCTTTCGAGCAATTAAAATATCAATACTTTATTAACAAAAATTTAACAGAAGAAAATTGCGAGACTTTTCTTCAAGTACCATCGATAAACGATACTGTTGTATTATCCGCCGAAAGCGTCGTCAGCTTTCGTTCAAGGAACGGAATCAAAGCGAAAGGAAAAGGAAAAGGAAGGGAGAACAAATGGTTCACGACTAACCCAGTTTCAGCCTCCGAATCGTTGAGGCGTAATTTAAACGCCTCTATTACAAAATTCCTCTCCCGCTTCACCCGCAGGCAAACGCATCCACACAAATGCACGCAGCGCAATACGCAAGAGAGAAGAGCGAGAGCGAAGCTCATGCGAGAAGTCCATCGTCGACGCGCGCGTCTCGCCCTCTCTCCACCGCGCTGCCCCTCGCTCCCTCCCTCCACCCCGCGTTCTCGTCCGCCCTTCATGCGCGCCTCTCTCGTAATAATAGAAGGACGCGACGGAGCAAGAGTGCCGCGCCGGTTGGCGGCGATGACACGCGCGCACGTTACACGCACAAGTGTGACACACGCACGCGTGCACACGAATACGCATGACCGCGCGGCGGTTCGC
>NW_017259229.1:1489211-1495414 GCF_001594045.1 Atta colombica | reverse complement strand
CCTCCCCCACCCTCCGATCCCCTTCTTCTCGACTTACTCTTCGTTGCTGTCGACGTATTCGTGGTACGCCCCGCTCGCTCCCGCACGCGTCCACGTCTTGTTATCCTCGCCGACCGTCTCTCCGCCTCCGTCGCTCTCACGTGGTAGTCATAATTTCCTTCCTCTCTCCCCCTTTCTCGTTAGAGCCGACTTTGCTCGTCTTCGTCGTTCCGCACGGCGCTTCTGTTCGCGATCTTCGTCTCTGTCGCTATCAATCTCTCTCTTTCTGCGGCGCTCTGTAGCTCTCGCTACCTTTGTCTCTCACAAGGATACCCGTCTCCTTTTCATCCGCTCTCTTTTCCCCGACCGTCTTCTCTCGATCCACACCGTGAATATCTGTCGTCTCCCGCCTCGGCGGCGGACGTGCCTTTGCCGGTCCGGCCTCGCCGGTCGTTTCGCACGCTATCCTCTTTCAACATGGAACGTCAGCGTTTTCTTTTTTTGTCTCCACGTGTGTACTCCTCGTCTTTTTCGTCTCCAAATCGTTCCTCCGCGATTCCAGTCCTTTCATGGTTCTCATCTCGATAGATTAATTATTAGAGCATCCGGCAAAATTATCGCAGTGGCATCTGCACGAGAAATAAATTTGCTCGCTGACTCGAGCTTTCGAGACACCCAGTGTGCATACGCCTTCGCCTCCGTCATCCATTTCAATCCTGATCCACTTTATTCGGCTCTATCTCCGCTCATCTGCGAAGTGCGGCTGTCGCACGTCTCGGAGATCGTCCTCTTTTCCCCTCGACCGCGTTTACCGCCCAGGCCGTGTCTTGGTGAACGACGTCGGCACACCGCCAGCGAGCGGAAAGCCACAAAGAAGTGAAAGATTATTCGACACGTTGAGACGCTCGTAAAGGAGACCGGCCTGGGTCTCTGAAAACCTAGTATTTAACGACTTTTGAAGTGGAGTACCCGTGACTTCTTGAGTCGGAAATCCAAGAAGAGAGCCGTTCAGAAGAAGAAAGGACTGGTCTTCTGCGAGAAGCCGATACGGCTGTACCTTCCGTATGCTTCCCATGGAAGAACATCGATATTTTAGACTTGACAATGTGAGATGTGACTCCACCGGCTGTAGCAACGTTCGAACCTTCTTAAGACTGAAATGGGAATGAGGTGAACGTGAAAAGGTAGAATAGCGTTCCTGAAGGAATGGAAATCGACTGAAGAAGTAGAAGAAGAAGAAGGCGAGAAACCGATCCCGTTCAGCTCGCGGACCTTATCTGGACCTAAACCTGCTTACGTTCATTCTGGAACCGGTAACGTTCTCGTAAAATCGTCCTAGACCACCCAGACTCTGCGCTTAACTTGAATCTAGTTTCAAGAAAAAGAGAGACACGGAAGCGCATGAAATAGGTTGATACTCTCGATAGTCTGGCACTGGACGCATCCGCCTTCCTCTCTTTCTTTTCCTCTCTTATCTCCCGGATGCTCTGTGTCATTCTCTCACCGTTGTTTCGCTCGCTCGCTCGTCACGCTCATCGCCGGCGGCATCTCGTAAATCAACCTCTTCCGCGAAGCGCGGACAAAAAAAAGTAATAGTACTCCGGCTAGGATAGAGGAGCGTGCTGCATCTAGGCAACACGTTGACCTACTGTCGCTAATTGTAAGAACTCGAACGAAAGCTATTTCAAATTATTTTTTTTTTTTTCTAGCATAAAGAACCTCGGGTTCCGACAACGCCTTAATATACTTTTGTGATCTACCTTATCGAGAAACATATAACAATCGGTATTTCAGATTGGAATGTGTTCAAAACTATGACTTGATTCATATTGATGAATATGATTAAAAAATAAAATCTAAAATGAGATCAAAAGTTTTAATGAATCCTGAACACCTCTCGATTTTTCTCAAATAACAAATATCTCATCAAATATCAAATAGCAAACAATAGTAAACAGACATACGAACGTCGAACAAAGGATCGTAACATCGCTGAATTTATATAAGTAATAGAATATATATGAGTAATAGGATCGTTTCGAACTGTTAATTTTGTTCGTAAAATTTCTAGGATTGTGAATTCTTAAAAGATGCGATTACGTAGCTAATTCGATATGCGGAAAGAAACTTAGCGTTCACATTTTTTAAATTGCTCTTTGTTGCAAGAGTTCATGATTTGAAATTCCATGGTAATTTGATAATTCGCCGATTACTTGCGTTGTTCTAAATAGGTGCGAATTTTAGTATCTCATAAATTTCGCACCACTTATATTTCTTATTAAAAACATCATCTATAAATATTGTATATAGTGAGAATAATTTTGATATAATCAATAGATTAAAGATTGCACGGTTTTGATATAATCAATAGATTAAAGATTGCAGAATCAGATATATGTTTATAAATTCACACAAAAATATTTAAACACTAAGGCCGATATGCATAATCAATCCTTATATCTGAGACTGTCTTAAGTACTTAAGACTCATAAATCAATTAGAGAACCGTATTAGCATCTTAAGACATTACTTAAGACGGTTTTAAAATAAGAAATAAGAATGGACTGAATATTATCCTAAGATACGCTTTGACTTAGTATACGATTTCTTTTATTTAATTATACTTACTAATTAATCCAAATCCAATTCGTATCATAATTGTTAATCAATAGATATTCAACTTTATTTTGATAGATACAAATACTATAAAAACATCACCTTGATTCTCTCACAATACATTTCGTGATACATTCCGCTCTTGAACAGAATAATTGTTGCTTGACGAATAATTGTTCTGTTCTTCTCCGAAACTTATAGGTACGTTGTTGGTAGATGTATTAAAGAAATATCGTTTTTTCTGCCTCCTCTTTTTCAGGCTAACAAACCACTAATGGAAAAACGACGACGAGCAAGGATCAACCAGTCCTTGGCGGCGCTAAAGGCGCTCATCCTTGACAGCGCCCGCTTGGAGAACACCAAGCACAGCAAGCTTGAGAAAGCTGATATTTTGGAGCTTACGGTCAGGCATCTGCAGCGGCAGAGATCGCTCGCTCAGCCCGGCCTATCCAGGTACAAGGCGGGATACCAGGACTGCTCCAGAGAGGTAAGAGCATTTTTCTAATTTTGGAGAAAACGCGACGTAACATATTTTTTTTTTAAATTCACCAAGATTTTTAGAGTAAGATAACGTAGGCATTGAAATTTTAGTTTTCGACCAAAAAGGAAAACTGCATTTTAAAAATATATCATTCGCTTGCCACAAAAAGATGTAACTTAAAAATTATTTTTTAATTAATTATTAGAATAAGAACATAAAAAAAACGGACTTTTTAAAATTCTTCTTTAATTTATAATTATTACTTATTATTATTAAACTTAATTATTGCACTTTAGGATTAATATTTTAAAATTCTAATGATTCAAAACTTATTGAAACTCTTTCTCTGGAAAACTTAGTTTTTTTGAATTGTGTCGTTGCTGTACACACAGAAAAATATGTATCATACGCAAGTAATAATAACTTGTTTCAAGTATTTCAATAGTTTATATATCTGCAAATCTATCATAGGTTCATCATAAGCATCAAATTTATTCAAAATATATTCTGAATCCTATTAAGTTTAATACTTCAATCAAGATTATTAAATTAAAACAAATTCGATTTGTTTATCACATAAAATTGCTTGTTCGATCAATTTTAAAATATTTTTAAGAAAAAAATAATTTTTTATTTAAAATACATAATAATGAGTTTTTCCAAAATTTGTAATAAGTATATTTTAAGATTATTATTATAAAAAATATTTTTGTTAAAGATAACCGTTACTTGAAAGAGAGAAAGTAAATTGAGTAGGCACTCTTCTTACCAATAGAATATTTTTCTGTGTGTAGCAAATGAGTGATATCTTTTTTGTTTCGATAAACCTGATTGATACCATATCTCTGAGAACAAAACGAGAACCGTGTCGGTGAGGCAAGTCTGACGCGGAAAAACGTGGGTTTTGTGCGTCACGTTTGCCATTATACTCCACACGTTTCGTCACGGGGTAGCACGAGAAAGGGACGCGCGGGCGGTGAATGAGGTAGCGCAGAGGGTGGTGAAAAAATTCCAGCGCGTCCAGGGAGCGTGTAATCGGAGAACTCGGCGGAACTGGTTCGTGTTACATGACGGATAGGGATGGGGAAGGAGAGATTCTACTCGGTGAAAGAATCTACTCGAAACCACCCTGCCTCCTCCCCCTCCTCTCTCTTTCTCTCTTTTTCTCTTTCTCTTTCTTCTTCTCTTTCTCTTTGGACGACGCGACGATAGGTATCTTAACGTATCGGGTTGTCGTCGAGAAGTTTTGCGTGACTCCATGAAGCTCAATCGCTCATTCGTTAAAGAATGTCGCAAAACGAGGAGAAACTCGTTGAAAGCGAACACCCTGTAAGTGCTATTGCGCAGAATTTGCCGGATGAACTTTGCGGTCGGGTCTCCAGTAGAATCAGATAATCAACCGATCGGAGGAAGTGGGAAGGAAACAGCTCCTTACTTTTCGATTTCTCCACGCGAAGATTCAGCATAAAATGACCGGAATTGTAACTAAAGGCAATCAATTTCTATATAGTAAATATACTACATTAACGTATTTTAGTAATTGTGATTCCGATTTGATAATGATATATAATATTTATCTTTTAATAATCATTTAAATATTATTGTACATTATATTAAATGTAGTGCCATACGGAAATATCACACTGAAAAAAAACTAAATTTGATCAAATATAGAAATTTCCATATTTAATTAGATTTATTTAGGTTTAATAAATTCGTATTATATTAAATTAATTTAGTTAATTTTATTTTTTTGTTGAAGAATGTACGTAGGTTAGATATATAAAAAATTTAAGTTTAATGTTTGTATCTTAAAATTTAGCAAAATATTATCAAAATAATTATGTAGTGTATTCAAGCACGTTGAACAATGCTGCAAAAAAGTTTTGACATTCTAACAATTAGCTTGAGCATTTTACATAATTTTTCTGGTCTACAAAATTATTTTCAAATCTGTATAAATTCTTAAATATTTTAATAAAATCATTCTTTCCATATATATTTCCCTTCGGAGAGCATTAAAAAAAAGCATTCAATTTTAAAGAAATGCAAAACTTTCGTATAGAATGTAATATAACGGAAGTGAGAAAGATTATGGTTTTTTGCAAAAATCATAATCTTCTGTTATTATATAGGAATTTAACATTTATATGTCAGATTTGTGGCATTTGAATATTATTCCTCCATCAAATTCTATTTTTATTCCCTTCGTTTACGATCTGAGTCTTTTTTTTTTTGTCAAGTTTAAGTTTTTTAAATTCTAGGCTTTCAAAAAAGGTGAAAAAACATAGAATTTTTAATATTTCTATTACATTATCAAATAATTCCTTAATTCAAAAATTTTTTGATTTAAAATAGAGTATTTAATAAAAATTGAATTTTAACAAAAATGAGGGTGAAATTTATGCTTGTACTAAAAAAAGATTACCGATAGAGATTTAAGTCATTATTTAACTCTTATCTTCTGCATTTTATCTTTCTCTCTCGCAATGCGTATTGAATTAATGATAGCATTAAACAGTAATCCCATTTACAAGTATCTACCTGTTCCTTGACAAACCCGTTATTCAAGACGTTATTTTTTTTCGAGCATCTCGACCCCATCTACACGATACATCGTGGCATTTCTTATATCTTCATCGGTACGGCGCGGCACGACACAGCACAAGCGTGCTGAAGAACTCGAGGCGTCGAGTCGATTGTCGGCTCGCTCGCCTCAACAAAGCGCACTTGTCACGATACAAAGCCCAGCCGTGCGCGCTTGTACCTGTCGCGCGACCGCCTTATCAGAATACTCACCGATAAAGTCGCCGACTTCCTCCTACCGCTGGGATACCGCCGATCGACAGCCCGACATGCAGCCCGCACGGGGCCGCGCATGCTAGGAAGTAACCGTGCCCTGGCGTTTGATAAAAGAGGAACAAATTGGGAAGTTATTGCTATCGTTGAAAAATCACATTTGCGGCACGTACATGTATCCTCGGCGAGCGTTTTAATCTTCCACGGAGTCTTACGTCGAAGAATAATCATGTAATAATAATAATAAAACTGTTACATAATTCTTATTTGAAATTGCTTTTCAAATTTTACTGTAACCTTTGTCGAACCATTTTGTTGCAGCCGCGTA
>NW_017259229.1:1462665-1489111 GCF_001594045.1 Atta colombica | reverse complement strand
TTTATTAAATTATATAGGTTAGTCGGCACGAACTTTCCGGACAACCCAATATATATATATATATACACGATATATATACGCATGAGTGTTAATTGAAAAGTTCTGAGATTGTATTGTACATATTCCGTGCGCAACAATTGCGTAATACCGCGATGACGGCTAGCAAGGCCAAGGTCTTCTGCTTGTACACCGTCTAGAGACCAGTATGTAAGCTTTCACGTTCTATAATTTGCTACATGTTTTAGAATATGGCTCGAGTAGATGTTTCTTTAATTGTGCCATAAAAAGGCGCCTCGAAAAAGTAATTAGGAAACTTTCAAATTGTCAAATCAATCGTACAATGAACAGGCAGCAACTCCGAGAGCTCAAAAACGTACAACATGAATTCTGTGACATCCTCTTTAAGAAGGCATCTGGAGTATCTCTTCCATTCTTGCGACAAAAGAATAAATCAAAACGGTAACATCAGGCTCTCTTTCAGGTGTCATTTCGTCATTTATCTTTCTTGATCATTTCATAATCTTGAAAAACTTGCGTGAAAGAAAATCTCTTCCTGATAAAAAGAAGACATAACAGCCGTTTCTTTAAAGAGGATGATACAAAATTCGCCACTAAACGTTCTCCAATTGTTTTAAAGCGTAATAAAAAGTGTATATATTCGATAGATCATTGATACATGAAAGTAGTTTTTTTCCAATATCACAGCATCAGAAATAGAACGATACAAAGAATTTTTCCATCAATCCTCATACATTTAAAGAAACTGGTTTGACGACGTATACATAAACATGGACGTGAAACTAAAAAATCAATGTATTAAAAATTATATCTGTCTATTACATTACTCTTATTTTTTTTATTTATTAACAATTGATGCAAAAATAAGCTTCAGTTAATTCCGCCAACTTCGCACGAAGATTTGAAAATTTCTTTCGTATTTATTTTTACTAATATAGATTAGCTTTAATCTCGTTTTTTTCTCGTTCTAAAAATTATTTATTTAAAAAAAAAATAAAAAATAAGTTAATCGAAAGTGTGTAATTAATCTATATTGATATTATATAGAAATTGATATTAAAACGTTAAAAAAAGAGTACTGATTACTTTAATTGAAATTCTAATGAAAAATAGATAAATCAAAATTTCCTGGTTAAATCTATTAGAATTCTAATCGAGATAACCAGATACGCCCAATTATAATGAGCAGAATTCTGATTAATATGATCAGCATATATTGATTCATTTTCAACTAGAAATTTTTCTCAGAAATGAATGTAAAAATCTTTTAATTTCGACTGCAGAAATAGATCATGGGAAAGAATCAGATTTTGCAACTCTACGTTTCGGAGAATTAGAAGAGCGTGCCTAAAATTTTGGATGAGCGGCGAGTTGAGCGCCGGACAAAATCACGACGCATGAAGCGAGAAAGGAAAGAAGAAAGAAAGACAAAAAGAAAAGAAGTAGCAGAAGTTCCTGCAAGCCAAATTTTATGATCTTATAAAATCGGCGGTCGACCAAGGCAACATGTCCTAACATCGCTCGCGATCTTTCCTTTCTACGGGATCTCGTCTTATCCGTTGAAAGTATGGTACATTTCTGCTCGTCTCTGCAAGCGCAAAATGCTCTATGCCGTCATTCATTCCTTCCTCTCGAGATGAAGGAGTAAAATGGAAAACTAACGCGGCGAAATATTTAGTATTTCCTAGAAACTCCGAGAGATCGGTAGCGCATGAAGATTAACGGATTCCGAGAAATTCTTAGCGCAAGTGCAATCGTGTAATAAACTGTAAATCGGTTTCTTTGAAACGGATCTCAACTTGATGGAATTTTGATCTGAAACTAAACTAGTCATATACTCGACATTGAAGGCCAGTTGTCGAATTTTCTTTGAAATACTCGACTACGAACGTGTCGAGGGATCCAGAGTGTTCATATATGTATATATTCCTAGGATAGAGGAATGACGCGATACACTTTGAGAGGGAGAGAAACGCGATGCACACGAAAACCAGGTCAAAAACTACCCACCCACGCATAGAGATGTTTTCTCTTTTACATGGAATACGTAAATGTTGTATGAAGAAATCTATTCCTAAAATATACTTATGTGTGTACTGAAAGGCAAAAAAGTTTAGCAACAAAGTTTTGTTTATCAAATCATTAGTAACGTATATTTTCAAACAAAACAACTCTGGAATGTTAATTATTATTTTGTTAAATATCAAAGATAGTAATTAGCATTTCAAAATAGTCACTGATACAAGCTTAAGGCGCTTTGAAAATATGTTAACGATGATCGCGCTTCTTTCCATGAATAAATAATTCTCTCTCTCAGGCAACCAATAGAACGATCTTCAGTTCAATGTAATCTTTTTGATATTTAATTAGACGAAACTAACACAATACTCCAGAATTTGTTTTCTTTTAATACATTACCACTTTAATAAAAAAAGTAAACTAAAATTGTGCACTTTTTAGATAATGATAAAATCAACTCTAAAGATTATTTTTGTTAAAAATACATATTTTTATTGGAAGAACGATACATTTGTAATTCTCAATTTACCGCTACAACACGGAAATATCGCTTGTCATCTGATTAAATTCGCAATGATTGTTTATAGAACAGAGACATTTTGGAGTAATACTGTGAAGGAATGTTGTTGATGTTAAAATAGTTATAGAAAAACGTCCTATTTGGAGTCATGCCATTTTTCCTTGAAACGTTGTCTCAATTCAGAATTTTAAAAATACTCTTCTGAAAAAAAAAATTTCCAATTTTGAAATGTCACTTTTCTATCAAAGCAGCGAATTATTACTTAGGTAAAACAAACTGATGACATTTGTCGTCATTTTGATATCTTCAAATATTATTTTAACGACAAATAGCGTCAACTTGTTATCTGAATAATAATTTGATAAATATACAAAGTTTTACAGCCGAACTTTTTTGCCACTTTGTATACCAAAGATTATCGATTGTTAATAATTGTTCTCTTTTTCTGGTACTGATTTAAATTAATTTCTAATTCTTCAGAAACATCCACAAAGAGTCGAAAATACAAGTTCCGCTTCTCCTAATTGCTGACGCGCGCGATTAACCCACATTCGCAGATATCTATCCGATACGCGATCTTTTCATGCCCTCGAAGTCGGTCTCTTTCCAACGCGTGGCGGCAGCGACGGCGGTAGCCGATTCAGTTGCTTTATTTTGAAGCAGCGACCCATAAAAGCTCTCTCGCGCATTCGCGGCTCGCCGCAAAACTATTGCCTCGCCAGTGCAGCGCAGCAGCAGCAGCGACGACAATAATTTTGCCGGTGTGCAATGCACGCTCGATACGCCGCCGTGTAAAATATAGCGCGCGATACGCTATGCGATTAGAGATCAATCGCGCCGCTTCCGCCCGAATCGCCGCCGCTTCCACTCGTAATTCGGCTCTCTTCCGGTCTACCGCAAGCTCGTGTCGCGGCGATCGCGCGTTACTGACTTTTTCAACGATTCATCGTCGTTTTTCGCACGCACGTACTATCGTTTAAATGCGATATAATTCGCGGATACAATTTTCTAGTTTCGAAATTTCAGATCCACGTATGACCTCTTGAATTTCTTCCTCTAACTTGCGAAAAAAATGCAGAGACACTTGCTTTACAATATATATTTAAGTGATGGAAAGGACTCACTCTGCGAAAAATCATATTAATAATTCTCTCACGCATGATCGAATCGTAATCAATAACAAGGCGATTGTAATATGCCAATCAATTTCTATTCAAATAAAGAACTACAGTTGGATTTAGAAAATCAACCAATAAAGGAAGTAACTTCACTAATTTTATTTTTATGTATGTTGCTTGCGAACAACCAACAAATGTGGCGATTATTTAACATTCAAATTAAAGCCAATACAGAGATCCGATTTTTTATTTTCTGGTTTTGACTTAGATTTAAATTCGCTCAACCCGATAATAATGTAAAAATTGTATTTTTCTAGCTATGATTTATCACTAAACTAATTTTGTATAACAGTAACTTTACATGGAAAGAATGGTTTTGCTAAAGTGTCTAAAAATTTAACTAGATACAAATTTGAAAATAAATTTTATTAGACCATCAAAATAATGAATTAAAAAAATTTATTCCGAATTCATAAAAGATATTCCCTTTTTATATTGTCTTAAATTCTTATACCGAAAAAATAATTGTGCTGAAGTATTTAAAAATTTTAGATACAAATGTTAAAACAATTTTGTTGGATCATCAAAATAATTACATAGAACGTTTAAATTGATTGCTAAAATATCAAACTTTGTGTAGCATTGCTCTCATCATAAAATTCCTATAAAATTATTTTTATTCTGCAAAATTATTTTCAGATCTGTTTTTTTTTTTTTACCTAAATTTTACCTAAATTTTTATTAGATACTTCAGCAAAATCGTTTTCTTTCCTTGTAGATCTGTTTTTATCGTATTAAACTAGTGTACACTTTCTCTACTTAAAGTGAAATATAGATGTTTGAAATTTAAAAATAAAAAAGAGAAAGTTATAACGCAGGAACGAAAAACAAAGCTTGCGGCGAATTTTCGTCTAATGCGCAATTCAATCTTCCTCTTTAATTATTTCGAAATATCGAACCGCCGAGGTACATTATTATAAAATCCCAGCCGATTACCTTCCGCGCACGGCACGTTAATCAGCGGGCCGTTCTAAGCGCGCGTTAATTAGTGATTCGTGGCGATAATGCCAGCCTGCGAAAAGTTTGCAGTTGCGTCGTCGTTCCGCCCGACCAACGGGTTAAAGAGCGTTTTATCGCGTCGGTTGTTATCGCCGGCACGTACGAAATAAATTACGAGGCCGCGGGAAGGCCCGTCCGGGTCGCGCAACGCCAGGGAGGGATACCGGGCAACAAATAATCACGCGGCGCCGTTACTCGACCGTACTGCGGATTAAAGAGCGAAATATTCAATTACGCTCTGGCGGTCGATAATGACTGACGCGCGATACACCGCGCTCGCGGTCCAGAGCGGAATTTCTAGCGCGCAATATATTTCGACGTTGACTCGCACGAATGTTTGTTTATCGCTGGTGTTACCTCCCGCAAAAATCGCCTCCGTTCGTGAAATTGTTCGTGCTCCAGGGAAGATCGATCCGCACGATTCTTTGAGTTTAGCGAATCTATAACTGATTCAGAGTTTAGTACATTGCGAAAAGTTGCATAAAGTTATACATTATAGGCACACACAAATACACATTTCCGATTTTATATATCTATACTGTCTCATTAATTTTCGACTATAGTAACAGGTCATTTGGATTCGAAGTAAAAATTGTAAACGCGGTTGGTACGATCTGTACGATTGGTATTATGAGATTCTAAATTGTAGGTAAAGAACTTGGAACTTTCTTGTATTAATCGCTGTAAGAAGGAAGTTCACTTGCATTCTGTAATTTAAACGCTTTAAAACTTAGATATAATTTGCATATAGTTGTAGTTTTAGAATTAATCCTCTGCAATCGAGATCTTTTTTGTCCAGCACAAATTTTTTTATTGTTCTAAAAATGTTCTAAGGTTTCAAAAAATATGGAAAAATTTTGGATTATTTTTTAAACATTTCCTTTACATTATCAATTACAAATAGTTTTTTAACAAGATATTTTAGGAGAAGGAACCAAACGTCGTCCTTAATTTCGGAGAATGAAATTTTGCTTGCGCCAAAAAAGGCTCAAGTTGCTGTTTGAAGGATCCTAGCTAAAATTAATTCATGAAAAGTTTGATTTGTATTCTCAATATGCCGTATATTCCGCAACAATAAAAGAATTTTCACAGAATGTTCACTTATTAACGTCACGAAAATCACTCACTCATACAATATATATGTTAATCATCACTTGATGTTGGCCTGCATATTAGGTTTGGCACCAACCCTCGCTCCGTTGAGGGAATTCAAGAAAAAGAAATAGAATGAAATTATTCGCGGTAATGTGGATTGACTGTCGCACAAAGCGAGAAGCTCGGTCTCTTCTGAACGACATGAGTTTCTGGCGCCGTGCCGTTCTCTAATATCAATGTGTCTCCGTGACTATTTGCACGTTTGCATAAAATTCAAGGATTTCAGCATGATTCATCTGCACAAACTAAGCGCGCGTTCCTCACTGTTACAACTCTTCGTTTACTGTAGAGACGCTCAAGCAAGAGTCTAGTCACGCGAGACAAATATAGCGGCAATATTTGACTCTATTGTAAAGTATATAGGTTTTCGTGAAGCTTTGCATAATCTATCCTATATACTCTACATAATGATTGCTGCCATATTTTTTTCGTAAAAGATTACTGACGTTCATTTCTATCAATGTAGATTAACCTTAATCTTTATTTAAATTACTTTTCATCTTTTTCTAATTCTTAGAACTAGAAAAGACGAAACTTGAATCAGATTAAACTTAACTTACATTGATAGAAATAAACATGAGTGTCCAAAATCTTACTTGAGAGTCTCTACTTTAGTATGTATTCATATCGAAAGATCAGTATTTTTTCTCTTTTTTACTGCTCCCTTCTGAATTTATATAGGATCCTTATATAGAAAGGCTAAAAGTCAATTCACAATTCAATTGTCGTGATTTAAGGAGCTTCCATTAAGCCAAGAGAGTATCATAAATTGTCTCACTATCTTATGTCCACAAAGGAAGCGACTTTACTAGCGTCCAATCGACAGCTCTTCGTAATATGAAAAGACGTTTTATTTTTGACCTGTATTTGCATCACCGGTTTCTCATTATCGTGTTTCAGGTGAGCCGCTATCTCGATGCACCAGACATCATCACGGGCAACACCACACCAATGGATCCGGCAGTGAAGCAGCGGCTGCTTCGCCATCTCGATAGCTGTGTGTCAGAACTTGATTTGGACCTGGGCTCGCGACCGGACAGTGGCCTGGGCAGCAGCCCGGGTAGCGTGACGGATCGCGTGGCGGGGACGACGAGCCCGGGCCCGTTGGATCACCACGTGCCGGTCGGACCGCATTGCAGCGCCGCGCTCACGCCGGCTGGTCTGATCAAGTCCGAGATCCCAGAGATGGTGGAGGCGGCACGACCCGATAGCAGCACCACCGCTGGCGATGAGAACAATAACAGCAGCCGACCGACCTCCGCCTTCAGCCAGGTGAACCCGGCGACGTTGGATCCGCATCACCCACATCATCCGTCGGGCTTGCCCGTTGATCAAGCCTCCACCTCGCAACAGAACCCCAACATGCTCTCGGTGGTACAAGTAATACCCTCCCGATTGCCGGACGGCCAGGTGGTCTTTTTACTGCCGAGCCACTACGTGCAATTGGCAGCAGCGGCCGCAGCGAACGGCATCAGCATCGGGCCTAATCCGCCAACGGCGATCTGGGCGGCGACCAACATGTCACTGCTCAAAGCCACTGACAAGCTGGCGAAGCGACCGCATGAGGAAATCGGCCAGGAATGGCAGGATCCTACCGGCCTCAAGCCTAGCAAGAGCCCGCGAATGGAGCAGCCAGAACAGCCACTCGACTTCACCACTACGTCCAAGAAGATAAAGACCGCTGGTTCGAGAAACTCGGCGCATTCCGGTGTAGTCGATCATCATCATCATCTGCGGCAGCAGCAACAGCAGCAAGCCCGTCTATCGACCGAGACCGGCGGTCCCATCATCCATGAGGACAGACCGTCTAGTCATGCGGATAGCGAGGTCGCCGTTGGCATGCCCTCTCCGTCACCAGTCGGCCAGCAACCAGTCAAGGATGAGGAGGGTATGTGGAGACCGTGGTAAAGATCCAAAGGCTCTTTATCTTTGTAAATAAAAGTGTATCTCGTGAAGCGCGCGTGCGAAACCGGAAGTCATGCCGGTGCGCAGCTGCGATCGTCGTCTACTGCGGAAATCGTCCTTATGATGGCTACGATCAAGTCGTGTATATTCGATACGTATCTGGATGATCGGTCTCGGTAAACGAAATTAATAGTTATTATTGAGAATAATTTTGGAGACGTAAAACTGTCGTAGATTTTAGATTATTTTTAAGGTAGTGCGTCATTGAAATTTTTTAAGTCTGGATGCGACATACTTAATATTTTTGTCTAACTAAGAAATCGAAGATTGCAAGAAAGAAATTGTATTTGTTTTAATTAGAGATTCTATAACAGTTTGATCACGAATGATTTTGTCAAATACCTACCAAAAGGATATATATACTTATATATATATATATACTATCACTTTAATCTGTTCTATAACTTTAATCAACTCTGCGGCATAGTGAATCACCTTTCTTTATTCAGTTTTTTGCGAATTTTTTATGATTTCAATATTCAAAGTAAATAAATCTTTTTTCTTCATAAGATTTTGAAAAAAAATCGTGACCAGACTTGTGTTATAGAATCTCTTTTGATGTTGCAAAATGTTCAGTTCGACACGTGCGATTTCGAGGATATGTCCCTGGGCGAAAATGCGCGTACATTTCGAAAAGTGCTCCTCAATTAACGTAATATAATTCTCAAAAGAGTGGCGGTGCGCGAAGTCAAAAGTAATTAACGCGCGATATTTATTTACGTTATTATTATAAAATTGGCAATGACACAATTTCGCGATAATCCACAATCGGGGGATTGCGCGATCGGTGAATTTTCACAGGCGCGGGAAATTAACGCGATTGGCGCGTTAATATCGAGAGGTATACTAATTGGTAGGGAGGAGGGTACTTGAAATTACCCTTTTACGCAGTTGCAAGGTCAATGAATTTTACGTACATCGAAACCGTAATTTATCTTCCCTTCTCTCCCAGATATAAATTATTTCACCGATCTCTAGATTTTCACGCTCGAGGCAGAAAACCGAGGAAAACCGCGGCCAACTTTTTTCTTTTTTTTTTTTCCCCCTTGTCGCACCACTTACGCTCGACTGTGGAAATGAGTACACGGAAAAGGCGTATGCGCATTCTCGCTTAATAACTCCTGCGCGCGAGAACGTGTGACGTCAGCATTGCCGTACGCGCCGTTTCTTGCGACGACGCTAATGAAGCCTTTAATTTGCATCGCGGCCAAAAGCGCCGCCGTCGCCGTGGTCGTTAAATTCGTTGCAAAATCTCGCGAAAACGCCGCTCGAATAACGGCGTTCTCGACGCTTCGGGACTTGCATCGCTTGATTCTTGTATCGGCGAAACGATTTCAGAACGGAGCGAATTCAACGGGGGATGAACGTAACGAGCGAAATCGTGTAACGTAACGCGCCAACGTTTAACGATCTTGTAGCGTGACTTGGGAAAGATTAAGCACCGTGCGTTTCCTTTTATTTCAAAGACCACCCTGCATTGCCGCGAGCGTTATTTTTAGGAACGTTCAGAAAAGCGAAGACGTATTAATCTCTGACGGCTATTCTAATTTCGTTAAACATAGCTATGTTCCATGTGAAAATAAGCCATTTCCAGACTTTGCCCATCTCGTCAGCTATTTAATCTTTATTTTAATCTTCCGTCTATAGTCTGGGACTTTTTTAGCACGAATAAAATTTCACTCAAATGTCATTCTTACTTTTGCTCTTTCACACAATTTCGGCTGTTTCTTGTTGAACGACATGACTCACTGAGTGGATCATGGTGACCATCGGGAATCACATAGTGTTGAGTTCAGATTCTCACTACAGTGTCACTCAAGTATTATTCCATCCTTGTTGTTTATCATACATAGACAAGGATGATATAACACCTGGAGACTAATTCAGATTTCCTCACTCAGGTAGAAATCTGAATACGCCTATAGGTGAATACAACCTGCACAGGTAGCATATATATTTTGACTGTTCATTGCCAATATTGAAAATCTGCAATAAGAAAAATTTCTTGTTGAAAATGAATGAATCAATGGATTCTGATATCAATCATTTCAGATACGGTTATTATATGGTTTTCTAATCAACTAGAATTACTATATAATAGATTTCACTATAAAATTCTGTTTTCTTCCACTAGAATTTCCATTAATCCAATCAGACTTTTTGCAGTGTAGAATTTATGTTACGTGCTATGCATTTTTAACACTGGTAATGAATTTTAGAATGCAGCCTTTAGATTACTGCAGAAATATTGCTATCATCTCTTAAAAAATGCTTGATTGATAGTAGTTTAGCAAAATAATGATGATGCATATCGATAATCACGCAGTCGTGAATGTGTTAAATTAAGATTTTAACATATAAGACATCGTTAAAAAGAACTATTTTAGTGCGATAAAGATGTTGAAAAATAACTTTGAATTTTTTTTGAAAGACTAAAACAGTAAAAAAATTTAGGCTGGGCAAAAAAGATCCAGATTGCAGACGGATGAAATAAAAATATGATTCCAAAGAGAGGGTTAACTTATATTTTTGCGTATACTCCTCTGGATTGATTGAATTAATCGATTGGATTGATGATCTGAATCAACTTGCGCCACTCTCTATCGAGGAAAATTAACGGAGAACAAGTATGGGATTGAAAATGCGGAGCAGAGCGACGACACGTAGCGACGCGAATGTTTCGAGGAGCGAATGCCAAAATAGAGCGAGTGCGAGACAGGATTGTAAAAAAAAGCTATACGCCTAAACTTCTGCGATTTTCTCTGAGAAAATACAGCGAGGAGGCAAACTGCCGCCTCTTTTGGCGGGGCCATTCGGTCCCGTGACTTTGCGATTGTGCAAGCGACAAAAGAAATCCTTCTGACGTAGTTGCGCATAAAAACGCGTTACAAGATAATTGTATGTATGTAAATGATGGAGTAATTTAGTTTACGATTATTAATAAGAGAGGGAGAGAGAGGGGGGGGGGAGAAAAAGGGCAATGAGTGTGAGTGAGAAAGAGTGAGAGTGCATGCGTTTTAGTCCGCCATTCGTGTACATAGCCTCTCGATCAGAATTATTGCTATTTGCGAGATATAGATTTATTTTGATGTTATCTAGGTGTATATATACGGCGTAAGAGAAAGAGGATGCGTTTGTGTGCGTGTATTTTGCGTGAATAGCGAGCGATTCGTCCGTGGAGGCGCGACTAACAAATCGCGCCCAGCATAGCGAGGAGTCACCATCTCACCACCTAATTTACGTCTCTAATTGCTAAATATCCTGGGATTCGAATTCCTTATTCGATGTACTTAGACACGCAGTCAATATAGGCATGTATATTGAACTGTATACTACGTCGTGTTTTTTATTACTCCCTGCCCAATCGAAATCGGTTTTGCAATCTGCGCACTGAGAAAAATTTTTGACTATAATTACGCGATGCTATAATTATGATTGTTATTGCTGCAATGTTAGTAAGAGTAATTATATTTGTTGTAGTTTTATGAAAAAATATACATAGTTGATATTGAAGATGAATATAATTTATAATTATTATTATCATAAAAATAGTTACAATTAATATAATTTAATTATAATTCATTTTTTCTCTCAATGCAATTTCTAAGCTTTCTAAGAGTTGGTCCTCAAAAATTTTTTCTTCTCTTTGATTATAATTTATATATATATATCAACATTTTTTTTTTATTAAAAAATCTAGTTGCATTAATTCTAAAATAATTCTTAAATAAACTACAAAGATACAAATAGATATTTATAATTAAAAGCAATAAACATTCTAATCAAGATAGCCAAAAATTCAATTTCAATAATCCGATTTTTGATTTGATATGATCAAAATATTTTTCTCAATATCGAAACTGATTATCATCGATCAAACGCAAGAATTGTCTGAGGTAAGTACTTAATAAACTATATTTTTTAATACGTCTGGAATTCCCTAGAATTTTTTCTTTTCTCGATCCCATTTATAATTTACACAAATATCAACATTCTTCTACTCTAGAAAAAGAGTTGCATTAATTAATCTAATAGGGATTCACCATAAAGATACAAATCATACATTAATATGTAAGTAAAAAAATGTATATAGTATATGGAATATATTTGTAACTTATTAAAATAAATAAAATTAATTTCTTTCAAAATTCTTCGCATAATTTTATTTCTTGTTATACTTTTCTCGCTTCTTGTCAGTTCTAAAAAATATCAAATGGCATCGCCCAAAATTGCTTCGGGCCGATTATTATATCCTTCACTTGTTCCCCTCCTTCTTTTTTCTTTCGTCGAATAATTTGCATCACTTCGCGCGGTCGACCTTCAGTGAACGCGCCTTTCGCAGGGAAAAGGCGACGGCGGCGACGAGCGGCGGGATCGTTAATGCGATTTTTTCCTGGCCATTAAACTTTTTGCCGGAACGTCCCGGCGCGGCGAGCGCTGCCGGAGAAACCGATTACCGATCGTTAAAGTCTGCCTGTTTGCGCCCAGCGGAATGACTGTTCGCACGCCTTTCCTGCCCGCCGCATGTATAACCGTAACGTAAACGGGCGTAAAATCCGCTTGGCAAATGAGCCAAATCCGTTTCCGCGACTGCCCGCTTACCGGAAACCGGTTTATCGGAACGCGAGATCCGGACACGTAATAAACGATAAAACGTACATCTCACGAACATACCGCGCCTTTCGGATAAGGACGGCGCGACTTTTCCAGAACTTTAATGGCGCGGATTACCTTATTTAGAGTCGCGCCGTTCCCTAAGCAGCAAATATGCATTAGGACACGCCCGCGTGTAATCTTATATGTTTTTCGAGTAGAGATCGCTTCCGCGTATCTTCGATAATTTTCACGTTATATCGTAGTAGCGGGTTTATCTGAGCTGAAGCTCTAGGTTGCCAAGGTATTAGGTTTAAAAAATGAAGAAATTAGGTAATTTGAATAATCGCATCTGTGCTCTCTCTCTCTCTTTAAATTTCTTGGTGTGAAATTTCACTCCAAGAAATGTAGAGTGGTGCAATTTTTTTAATCGTCAAAGCAAAACGTAACGATTGTTGTTAATAGTATAGGGGAAACCGGAACATCATGAGCTACAAAACTTTCAAATAAAAAGTTATTTTGCCTAACTTTTTATGTATAGGTGTCCCAAAAATCGCGACTAAAAAATCTTTTCTGATTTTTTTTATTCTAGTGAATTATCTACTTTATTATGCCGTGAAATCCACAGATCCTCGCTTGAAAATTCATTCATAAAGATTTTTTAAATCAAGAGATCTCGAGCGTTTGTAAAAAATATAAAAAAATTAGGGCACAGACGCGTCCAAGTGTTTTATAATTTCACATTTTCGATGAAAGATCTTTTAACTTATACAGCACAGAACTCGCAGCAACATTACTGCAATGTCGCTGCAAAACTCTTTGAACGTTGCAATATTGCTGGAATGATCTGTGCGGTATGAGAATTTTCATTACGTCACGTTATGTAAAACATAATACCGAACATCGAATAAAACATCGTATTCTTCTCTTTCCGATCTTTGATCGTGGATTATCCATTTTACGCAATAGAATCCATAGATTCTTGAAAATTCATTCGCAGAAAATCTCAAGGTCGTTGAAGTCCCGAGTTATAGAAAATGTTCCTCATCATCTGAAGAGAAATTAGAGTGAATAGATCGAGGTCACGTTGTGCAAGTAGGAAAAAGAGCGATTATCATTATCTGACGAACTTACAATTGGTGTTTTTATCGTACAATCTCCAAGCCGCAAATATACGCAATGACTGAGCTCGGTTGGCGCGTAACGCGACGCAATCAATTTTTTGTCGCTTGGCAAATAAAATTTAACACATGTACGCGTGCACACACGTGTTTGTAATAATGGATCAGTTCTAGAACGTAGATCAAGTTACGTGATCGTACAACAATCACAGTAATTATGAACGAAAGATCAATCGACGCCGTATGCGATCATTTCGCACCAACAGAAAGAGCGTGGAAGGGAGAAAGGAAGTGAGTGAGAAGAAAAGAGATAGAGATTTGCAATATCGATCCGCACTTGGCTTCGATTATTTCCATAATGAAAGAACACCGAAAAATTATTTGATCTTTAATTATCTGATACTAGTTTATAGTAAAAACTTACTTTGAATTGGATTAGATATTTTTTATAAATTTTGCCAAAAACGATGCTGTAAGCCAAAAATTTCCAGCATATCAGGTTTCTAAGATAATTAAAGTTTAATGTCTGTAAAATGGTTTTTTTTTTACGATATTTGAAATTTTTTGTAAAAACGGAAATCTGATGTGCTAATGAAACTTTAACTTGGAGGCATCATTTTCAGGGTCTAATAATCTATAAGAAATACCTTATTTTGTTCAAAATAATTAAAACAATTTTTTAAAATATATAATATACATACAGTTTTTAATACACAAATGGCATTGTCTTTTTTTATTTAAATTAGAAATGTTGGATGTTTTCTGCCTCTGGTTTTCTTTTATTTCATACATCAATATTATTATTTTAAATATTGATTTATTATCGTGTAATTTTTTTCTACATTCTTGTTATTTGATTTTATTAAAGTTTAAACTTACAAACAGCACTATTGCTTGATGCTTTACCTTTTTAACTTTCTGCTATTCTAAATTACACTATGTTCATGTTTATAAATTTATATTTTACCACTACTTGTACGTTAATAAAATCTATTATTATTATCATTATTATATTATTCATATATTTTTTTTTTCATTTAAATTAGAAATTTCGGATGTTTTCTGCTAATTTTTCTTTATTTCGCTTCTATCTTATGTAGATATTTCATCCAATATTGCACTTATTTGATATTGTATTTTACATGATGTGATACAGGAAATATTTCAGAATATTAATAAAAAAAACACAATCGTGCACTTCAGTGGAAGAAATCAATGTCCTGATATGCGTGTGGTGATGTCGGAACTTATTGTTAGCGAAAAATTGTCGGCAGTTTTCATCTACCGAAAACAAGACAAATTTCCTTCTTTCTCCCGCTTATATCTCTCTCTCTCTCTCTCTCTCTCTCTCTCTCTCTCTCTTTCTTTCTCTCTTCGTTGCTCGTTCACTTACGGCTTCTTCCTTCATCTAATGTATAATATATGTAGCGCCGCAGCGCTTTTTCTTGTTCCGCAAGAGAAGGCACCGCAATGCTCCGCATTATTAATGCGCCTTATCTGCCGCGTGAAATCCGCGCGGTACACGTGCAGACACTGTCACGTGACGGCGATCAGCCGTATTTTTATATGTCGTGAAATATTTTTGAAACGCTGAAAATTATCAAATTCATAAAATAGTCATGCAGACGAACTTAAATTGTATCTCCGACACAACGAAGTCCGATCGACAGAGAAAGTCTCATATTGGAATTCAGAGACGTAAATAATTTTCCATCTTTGATTGGAAATATAATTAAATATCTATATTCACATATTTTGAATTAATATTTCACAGATCTTTACTTTATGAATCTGTATTTGAAAAATCTGTTATTATTCATTCATAGTAAATAATAACAATCTCTCTAATTTGTAATTAAAGGCACAATGTTCAATTAATAGCACAAATAATACTATAGATTCATAAAAAGTGGTAATGAGAATTTTTCTAACATTTTTTTTGTTTAACCTTAGATAAAAGGATAGTAATTTTCTTAAAAAAATAAAAAATATCCATTTCAAATCTAATTATTTAATAATTTATTATGAATGACTATAATTATATGATTGAAGATGTGTTAGAAGAAGAGAATGACAACATGTTAAATGCTTGTAAAATGTACATAGAACTTCATCATCCCAATAAATAATTAATGATTAAACTACGATTCATCAATCCGAAATTGTTGAAATAACAATTAATTATTCATAAATCAATGTTCATAAATTAAAGAATATTTAAAGTCTATGAAAAGTTCTTTGTAAAAATAAATATAAATTAACGACTAATCAGATTTATAAAACTGTGATTATTCATCAAATAATAATGAAGTATAAATATCGGTCTTAATCTTGAAAAGACGCGCGAAATTGCCGCTATTCTTTGTGCATGCGCGAGTCAGATCTGGAAAAAGAATCGAACAAATAAATAAATGTCGGACGATCGAGCAACTGAATTTTATTATCACCTCGAGGCTGTAAGGTCCGGATCCAAAGTTGTAATTTTACAGATGCAGAGATGGAGACGAGAGACGAGGCGGGCAAATGGAAAGAGACATCGGTTTATTATTAGCTAGACATAAAGAGAGAGCGAGGAACGCTATTTATTAAAGGGGGTAGCAAGGAGGACAAAAAGAGGAGAAAAAAAGAAATGGAAGGTGCGAGAGAAGGTGCTGTCGACCGCTGGCAAAGGCAGTCTTTAAATCAAGAGCTTTTAGATCACATCCGTCTCGAGATTCATGATGTATTTTTCTCAGCCCCCCCTCCCCCTCTCTCTCTTTCTCTCGACTTAGTTTTTGCTTTCTTCCCTTTTTTCTTCCTTTCTCTCAACTTTGTATGAACGTTAATTGAGCCGTATCATTAGCATAGGCTGTCGCTTTTGCGTCCGTTCGTCAGGCACCTGACCGGCTATTAAAAGCTCATTATTTCAAGGTTTTACGCGGGCGCGCGCATAATTTCAGTTCTCCGTCGACCGATTCGTCTCTCGTGACAACCGCGACTCTCACATTATCTCTCTCCTCTCTCTTATCCTCTTCCCTGTCTTTTTCTCCGCTTCAGATCTTTCTCTCCCTGCGGCCGCGGTCCCTACTTGGCAGTTTTGCGCCACCAACATCTTTCGTTGCCAACCAATTCTTTCGAGCAATTGATCTTCATGTATAAAATAGCTATCTCGAGGCAAGCAAAGTAGCAATTGATTGAACGCGATCGAGTGGCGATTTGAAAGGAGCGATGAGAAGAGCGTGATTACCGATTTTGTGTCCCATCCATACAGCAATTGATGCTATCTCGACTTATTAAGCCTACATATAATATATTTTATGCATTGGAAATTGAATTGAAAATTATAATTTTACCGAATAATTTTAAATCCGTTTCATATTCTAATTAATTGAATTATAATCTTCAATTTGCAATCTGTAATCTTCATTGTGTAGTTAACTGATACAAGCTTAGACTCAAGAGTATTTATTTACAATTTAGGCGCAATTTAAACACAATTTAGGCGCAATTTAAACGCAATTTAGGCGCAATTTAATTGCAATTTAATCGCAATTTAAACGCAATTCAAACACAATTTAAGCGCAACTTAATTGCAATTTAGGCGCAATTTAAGTACAAATTAAATGTAATTTTAGATACAAACATCGTTTTGAATATACGTATGTTAGATACAATTTAGATACAATTATATTTAAATATATTCAAATACAATTTTAGAGAAAATTGGAATCCTTCTTAAAAATTTGCCTTACATTTGTTTTTGGATTTCTCAGTTGCGGAAGATTTCTCGGAGGAGCAACTGGAGGATAGAACTATATGCAATATGAAATGAAGCATATATTCGCGCATGCGAGGCGTGGCAACTTCGTTGAAATTCGGACACGCACATCGGCAAGCAATTAACCGAACCGTCGCCTTCTTCCCGTTTTGTCTCACCCTCGCTAAATTAATTACATCGTAGAATTGAAAATTGCGTGTCGCAACCGTGTTCCCTGAAGAGAAAACGAGCGCGTGCAAAACTTCCAAATGTATAACGAGAATCTGCTTACCGAGAGGATAGATAGAGGAACCCCCCTTAGGGCAGTTTGAGAATTTGAAAAAAATCCCATGGACTACCTGTTTATGAGAGGATGCACCTGCGCTACACAAGATAATCATTGTCCTGACGTCGCTGGTTAACGCGTCAGATCACAGGGCGCTGCGAACAGCTATCTATCCTCCTCGTGAGCACATGGTCAATTTCGATTGATTATGGCAGGTGTGGATCGTGTTGTTTAGAACGAGAGACTCTCGAGACGAAGGGAAAAGTTCGAGGAATTCTGAACGACGTGGCGAGATCGACGCGCGGCTGACGCCAATCGTAAAAAATGCATTTGTGAGGACAAACAATGGTAAAATTAAAAAATGACGCGTAGTAATAACGTTTCGTTTTCAAACCGATAAAAGAAAGTTTAATTTTTAATTACTTAGTTCTTCACTGGTTTCGATGAAATTTAGATTGTAATAGAGGAGGAAGATTGTCTAGGAAACGATAATAATAGATGATTCTTCTGATGAAGGGATTCGAAGATTCTCGTTGAATAAAATTGGGATACTACAAACACGTAATAAATTTGAACAATGAGGGATTGCAAGGCGTATGTGCATGGGAAGGATCTCGCGGAAGGTTTCCGAAGTACGTGTGATCATAAAAGAAACTCGCAAGTAATAGGTGCGTGCGATTGGATCGTGGAAAGGTATCGCGCGATTACGATAGTTAACTATGATCCCTACATGCCTCTCTACGTATTTAACGATCTAGTGAATCTTGGCCGGACGGTTCCCAATTTTCGAAATCGTTCATCGAACAAATGAGGGCATCATTCCACTATGATCCATTCGATGGTGGCCAATTTTCATGATTGTTCCTTGTTATTGAGAAGTAATCGGTAGTTTTCAACTTCCTGAGTTAAAATTCCTTTGAATTTGGAGAAATTTTTACAAATTAGTCAATGACGTCGGAAATTTTATGATACAACAATAGATTCACGTAAATGTACATACAAATGTACAAACATACACATCATGTTAAAACGTACGGAATTCCCAAAAGTTTTCGGAATTATTTTAAAAAGTCTTTTTGTATTTTTTTGATATTATTTTTATTTATTTATTTTTCGTTTTTGTTTTTATTTTGCATATATATTTTTGTTTTTTGTAGTTTTTTTTATAGTGATGTTATTATTAAATTGTGATAATCTCAATTACCTATACATAGCTGTATCTATATAGATTTGACTAATTTTACTCAAAAGGAAACAAAATTTCACACAACTTAGGCTTGTTTTCACAATATATGGTTGCCTAAAGATTAAACGTTATCAATAAATTCATTAATGAAATTAATTCATGAATTTCTTGATTTCCTTTAATCTTTAGATAACCATATATTGAAATCGGGCCTTACTATTTTTTAATATTAGTTTATTTGAAACAGCTTATACAAAATTATCAAATTGCAAACTGAAAAAGCAGTGAACAATAACATGATTTTTTAATATCAATATCACGTAATTTCATAAGCTGTAGACTCGCGATATTTAGTGACATAATTCGAAACTAGTAGCTTCAATTCGCACGAGAGATGCAAATTACGGAATCTTTTGGATACTCTTTTGCATATATGAAGAATACAATTAATTTTTTTAACATTTAATTTTAACGTTTTTTACATTAATAAAAATATAAAATTTTTTTCTTCAATGTAACAAGATTTAATGCACAGTCCATTAATGTATTATATTTATAATTTATAATTTACTATTTATTTAATTGAAGCATGTGGAGTATGATTTAGTTTAAAGAAATTTCTCGATTAGATGTACGATTAGAAGGCGCTTCACTCATGTCTACTCATCCTCGCGTTTCATAGCGAAGAATACTCTTTCTTTTCGTGAAAGCAAAAGAAAGAGAGACATACTCGTTGTGTATCCCCTTATTACAATCTTCAATTGACACGAAAGGCAAAACATCGAATCAGGGGAGCGTGAAAAGGACAGACGCGTGGCCAAGAGTAATTAGCATCTCGAGGGTCATCAGGACGTCGGTGGGAGATCAATTCACGCCACGAACATCGGACCCAGCTTGTAATAAGGAGCGGCGCGGCCGATCGTGCTCCTTAATTACCATCGCGTCTATGAACGTCGAGTGATGAGGGTGGGATTGGGGGAGGGGTGATCGACTCTGTAGCAGGCGGCTATCCTAATACTCCGGCCATTACGCGATTAGATTGCACTTTGATCCTGCGCCGCATTTCGATGTCGCCCGCGGTGATCCTCCGACACGGATAATGGAGCGAGAGATCTTTCTCTCCGAATCTTTCTCGCCTTGGGAGAGAAAGGTCTCCTAGCAACCGCGGTCTCCTAGATCGCCTATCGACGGAAAAAAACAAGGAAAGTATCATCATATCTCTTCGATCTCTCTTCGGTGTCCATCACCGGATGGTCGAGTAGAAGCAGAAGAGTGTTCCTCGAAATTACACTTCTAATTACTGGGAAAATTACACTATCAATTCTGTGATAAAATTATGTTTCATTTCGATAATTTTCTGGATTCTGTCGGAGGAACGATTATTCATTTAATTTGTTCACTTTAAAAATAATGTCTATTTCAAATGTTTTAGATATAAGATCAGTTATAGATTATGCTTAGATAATTATTGTGAAGCCCAATTTCATAATTCACGATTAACTCTTAACCGAGATTTAATTCTAGAATTGGAAAGAGATGAGAAATAAATTAAATCTCGGTTTTATTTTAAAGACTTAACTGTGAAACTGAGCCTAAGAATATTAGCGTACTGAAGCGTTCATTAATACCTCACATGTGACTCATAAATAGGTGACTATCTAAACGTAATCTCTAACTAACTGCCATTTAAGCTCTTACTATCTCAAAAATTACCGCCTAAAACAAAATTTATAACTTTTTTACTTAATTTTCAAAAACGTTCCATAGTATTTTGAGTCGCGAATTTTGGGATACCCTGTATAATAATGCTTCTGTTTAAATTTTATCGCACAGATAAGGATTAATCTTCTAAATGAATCAATCGTAATATAGATATCAATGAAAATGTTGAAACGTTAAAAGTTTCGAAATTGTAAGTAATGGCAAGTATTTTCAAAACTCTGAAGTAGATTTCTCAGGATATAAATTTAACAGATTGTTCTCCATATTTCAAACACCAAAAAAACTTTAAGTTAGGAGGATAACTGAGAATTCTGTTTTATATAATATATATTTCGTTCGCAATGATTAAAGATACGTTTATCCGAGCATTAGGAAGCGTACCGGAAGCGCATGGGTTAAGTGATGACGCAAAATTGCGCGTCATCCCCCCTCTCCCCTCGGAGAACGCTGTGAGATATCGGATCAAACATAGGAAAGGGAAATAAGCGGGGCGCCGATGAGGAAGGAACGGAAAAGACTGTGGAGACACTGGAAACGCGCAGTTCGAGGGGATGAAGCGCGGCGCCAGGGGCAACTGACGCGTCTGATGAGTTCTCCGTTTCCCGCCACCTTCCGTTGTCCGATCCATTTTCTATCGCTCTCTCTTTCTCCTCAAGTTTCCTCGCCCTCCTTTCTTACTAACCACCCTCCAGCGATCACTTTGCGCCCTTCGTGCGTCCCTCTTCTACCGCTCGCAACTTCCTCAACTTCTCCACCGTCCAGTTTCTCCTTCTATTTTTCTTCCCCACTTCTTGTCGCTCTAAATTTAATTGTTACGCACGAATTGCCAATTTATTGAACGTTGATGAATTTGTTATATCTTATGCGTTTATATGTTCAGAGTAATGGAAGATATAGCCTAATTGCGATTGACGTTGGCAAATTACGATGGAAAATTATTAAATTAAATATTAATTATATATACAGAGTGTCCAAAAATTCAGAAATGACATTAAAGCAAAAAAGTTCTTAAAAAATTAAATAAAAAAATTATTTGTAAATTTTTATTTTAAGCTCTAATTTTTTTATGTATAAATACGTCTAATTATAGATTATGTTTAATCGATAAACTGTCTATTTCGCATATATGGGAGTATTACAGTGATCGTCAAAATATAATTTATAATTAATTACATTAAAATCCTTATTTCTCAAAAACTACTGCTTAAAATTGTATAACTTTTTATTATTCTAAAAATGATTGTTTAAAATCAGAAAAGAAACACATGACTTTGTTTTGCTTAATTTTTTGAAAACATTTTTACTAAGTATTTTCATTTCTGAATTTTGCGACACTCTGTACATGTAATTGATATTAATATTTTTCCTGTATATAATATAATTTTTATATTTTTTATTACTTCTTTCTCCATACTAAAAAAAAAAAAAAAAAAACAAAATCGCCCAAATTAAGTAAGACATCACAGCGAACTTTAATATTTAAAGCAAAGCAGAACAATCATTAAGTCCCAACTTGATCATTATTGCTCAAATGTCTAGGTCTACGTTAATTCAGGCATTTAAGCGCAATTTAATATGGATATTTATTACTACGTCATTTAAATATTTAACTACGAGCCGAGGGAGTGCGATATCCTCGAACACCCAGTAGGCGTCGGTGCGCGACTGCATCCTCCATTAAACTTACTTTACGGTATTAAGGATGTTCCGTCCGAGAGGCAGGACGTCTCCGAGCCGAGCCAATTTCCTTTCGTCGCCCGAGGTGCGCGGAACCCTCTTCCCTCTTACCCGCTTTTCCTTGTCGTCCGACCAAGCGATCGTGCTCCCGACGACGATGGAAATGGCATCGGGCTACGGAAGGGCTGCAGGATCGAATTAATTAAGACCGCTGCTCGCCCGCCTGTGGCAGTATTTGTGGAGATATTCCTAGATAGATGCGTTTTACGATCGTCACGTCGTCATTTCGCGCCGATCGATAATTTCAATACGCGAGAGATCTCGATAATATAGGAAAAGCAGAATCCTCGGAACGAATAATCGATTCAATATCGTAAATTTTTTCGTCGCAATAATTATATCGAGATCTAACGTTTATTCTGATTTTTAAGTCTAACAATTTCGTATATATATATATATATATATATCTTAGCGATCCATTTAACGCTGCAAATGTTTCGTTGACCAATCAGAAGAAAGAATAATTGCAGAAAAGCAGCTTTGTGTAAGATTTAATATGATTTTTTTTTTTAATATTATACTTTAATATGATTAATTTATATTTAGATCCAGTAAGGACAAGACCGACATACTAAAGAATTTTACAATAATTGCAAAACTACTTTGCTAAATACAATCAATTTTATAAACTGACTAATCAAAAAATGTTTCAAAGCATTTGCAATTTGAAGTATTTCGCTTCTTTTGAAAAATTTAAAAACAATATTTTATCACGCATGCCTAATTTAATAAATATTAGTGATATTAATGATAATAATCAATCCTTTGGATAATAATTATATATCCTTTGGATAATAAGAAAAATAAGCTATAATAGTGAGAAAAATAAAATTAGCTTAGTTGAGTATATTAACTAAACATTTTATATTGAAATAATTTCACCAAAGGCTTTATAGTATTTTTCATTGGCAGAACTGCAGATGTTTCTGCACTCAGTGCACATTAAACCGTTATAATCTGAATGTAAAAGTGAGAAGATATCTCAATTAATAAAATGCCCAAAGTATATTTTATCAAATAACACAATAAAATATATTGAGGATTTCGCGATTTAACTCGTTTCTATATTTTTATTAAACGTACATCCTTAGGTCGATTTGTGTACAGCGGCTTTAAAAAATGAGAGCGCATTAGTTCTGTCAATGAAAAACGTTATTAGTAATATTATTATCTAGGCTTAATTGATTATTGCTGCCAGACTTTTTTTTCAGTGTAATTATTGCGATACCTAATCGCTCGGAATGGTTTTTGCCATCATTATTATTGTGCTGAGCGATAATTCTCTAAAAACGTGAATTTTGCACAGCCCGTTTTCCGACTCCAATTAAATTTAACTACGGTGATATATAATTTCGGTGCTCGCGATAATCCCCTAAATATCTTCTATCGTGATAAATTTCGATTTACTGATAACGTATACCGATCGTATTTTTTCTTTCCAGCCGCGAAACACGATTTCGTCCGATTTCTCGCGAAGGGCGTAACAAAAGTTTCGAGAACGACGCGCGAAATATAATCCGGACAATTAATTCGTGTTGCGCGAACATAAGGAAAGGGGAGGGGGGGGGGGGGGGGGGTAGCGGAGGAGCCACGATCTCTCAGCTGCACCTCGCGAAGTCCGACCTTTTTAACCCTTCCCTCGACTTTCTCCCCGATGCAACTTTCTCTCTCTCCCCCTTTCCCACCCCTATCGCGCCGTTTGCAAGCTGCTTTACAGCCCTGTTTAACCACCTGTTACGCCGAGAGACTCGCGCTGAACTTCCGTGCTTTTCTTTTTCGCGAAACACGCGAGCACCACCCACGGCACCACCCGGTTTCACCCCCCCTCCCCCCTTCGCCCTTTCCGTCGTCGTCGTCGTCGTCGTCGTCGAATTTGTCAGTGTCTGTCTCCCTCGTGAGCGTCCGCGACATCCTCTCGACACGAAGATAAATCCGTCATGGTCGATGCCGCGAAATGTCGCAATTAAAAGCCTCGAATCCCATTCGTCGTGTCTCGTTAAGGTATCCTGCCTATCGATTGTCGCGCAACTATTTTTCGAAAGTTCAAAGTTCGCAACCGACGGCATACTCCGGCAGCCGCCAATTACTGTCGATCCACCGTTGCAGACGTCGCGCGTTGTCGATGACGGGATTTCATTCTCGGGAAGTACCTCGTGTCCTCCACGCCTTTTTGCCACGCCGGTGATATATCAGGTATTGATCGTGTTCGAGGAACGTCTTCGATGACCCTCGTCAGCCGGATCTCGGCGTTGGTTGATGCGAGAAATACTCGAGAAAATTAGTATCGGACTTCGGCCTTGCTTAGAACGAAACCGGGGGAAATCCCATTCGTGAAGTTTTAGAATCCTACACTGAAAGAACGATTTCGTTGAAGCTAAAAATTTAATTAGATACAGATCTGAAACTAATTTTGTTGGATCATCGAAATAATTACACCGAGAGAAAAAAATTATTGCAATTACTGTAATTTAATTGCTTAACAAGTCTTTTTTTTGACAACTATATACTTATAATTGCTTTAACTATGCAAATATAGTCAATTATACTGCTATAATCACTTATTTATCAATTTTTTATGTACTTTCTCAAAAAAGATTAAAATTTCTTATGCAATGTAAAGTAAAAATTTTGACATGACATTAATGATAAGGGCGCAAATTTTGGCATCTCCTTAATTATACCGAGAATGTATTCTTCAACATTTTCCGGAAAATTGCATTTTGCATGAAACAAGAATGCATTTACTAAATATGAAACGCACGCGCATCGTACTTTAATTCTTTCACTGTTAGCTTAGTACTAAAGTCTCGCGAGTAAATAGCTCGAGAGAGTTAATAGTTTCTATTATGAACTCATCGCTTGTATATTTGAAAAATATTTTAGGATCGATTCTTGTTTCATTTAAATTTTGTATTTTTAAATACTCTAAAAATTATAAAAATATATATAAATTCGACGTTGTTATCGCTGCATTTCATGCAGAGAACAAAGAGAGTAAAGTTCGCTGCATTGAAACAAATGTTTTGCTTAACAGTATGATATGAATTTAGATCGATGAGAATAAATCTAATTAAATATTCCTATATTCGATCAAAGTATTAGTATTTAGATATTTCTTGTTTTGATTAAATCAACAAAAAGAATAGTAGAGGCCTAAAGAATAATATTTAATAAAGAAGACAAACACAATTTTTAATTGTAAAATCAAAAAGTTCGCTCGATTTTATTAAAATGCCATTCTTGTAAAATTTCCTTTTTAGGAAATTTCTGATTTAATTAAAATATTTTTCCCAGTATATGAATAATGATTTGATTGATTGTAATGTTAATCATTAAAGAAAATTCTCGTCAAATTATATGTGTGCGCGCGCGTGTGTGTGTGTGTGTGTGTGTGTGTACTTCCCTTCTTAATTCTTACATCATCTGAATTGTCGAAAATCAAATTCGTCGAACTTAATTAAAATTACTTAATTAAAATTAATTAATCGTAAAGCTGATCTCACACTTAAAGCTCACACGATTAAATAGAATCTTTCCCATGGGTACAGAGCAATCACGTTGGTTGTACTTGTTGGTTGTACATGAATGACAGGACCGTGTTGCGAGGATATCGCGGACGCAATGATTTCGACTGCTTGCAGGCTTGGACTGTGCAAATTTGAGGTGCAGCTACCGCCGAAAGGGCTCTTTGCTCGCAATATCTGAATTTCAAAGAGAGCCGCGTATTGCGAGGATATTGAAAATCCTCGGGCAGCCAGAGTCGAAGTTGCAGAAATGACGAAACTACTATTTCTCGATGTCCGCAAAGAGATAGAAAGACAGAGAGAGAGAGAGAGAGAGAGAGAGAGAGAGAGAGAGAGAGAGAGAGAGAGGAATATGAAGAGAGAGAAAGAAAGAGAGAGAAAGAAAGAGAGAACGCGGCAACTGGAAAGGACGAGCGTTACGTAAAAGAGCATGGCGAATCGACTGACAGAATATCGAAAAGAAACGCCTGAAAGAAAAGAATTTTCGATGAAAAGGACATCACGAGAGTGGATGATAATCCGACGCACAATTCAATAGATCTGCACAAGAGATACAAATTCTGACGTGCTTGGCGAAATGCTATATTTGTTAACGTGAACTCTGCCGTAGAAATTATGTATATTATTATAATGGAATACAGGGGGAAATGAAAGGGGTAGACAGAGAGAGAGAGAGAGAGAGAGAGA
>NW_017259229.1:1462279-1462565 GCF_001594045.1 Atta colombica | reverse complement strand
AGAGAGAGAGAGAGAGAGAGAGAGAGAGAGAGAGAGAGAGAGAGAGAGAGAGAGAGAGAGTGTACGCGTTCACTATTGCTAGGAATGTGGCAAGATATTTGGAAGTGTGCTTTATATACACAATAATATTTATATATATGCGCTTCTGCGCAGTGCTAATATTGTAATAATTAATAAAGATCTGCGAATAAATGTGCATCCGTGCGAAAGGACAGCCCATGCGTTTATTAATTATTATCTATCTTATTAATTATTACAAATACAGAATTAGGTAGAGAATTTTTCT
>NW_017259229.1:1451719-1462179 GCF_001594045.1 Atta colombica | reverse complement strand
TTTATGCATTATTGCTTAAACTATATCAATTAAAATTATACGTAAAAGGGCTCCTGAGAATAAATATCTTACAGTAGCTTGTTTCAAAAACATCATATAAATCGATGATATTGAAGATATCTATAAAGATGTCACGTAAGAATATCTAATAATTTCATAAAGACAATTTCCAAATTTTAAGATTTCTCTTATTATTATTATTACACGATTTTATTATAATATTCTCTGAATAATATAAAGTTACTATACGTTTTTATTTGAATACTTATTTTGCTGATTATTAATATCTGCATTAGTATATTTTGAAAATCAAAATTTTTAAATTTAGAAAATATATTTCTATTCATAATAAATACTTCTCTATTTTTTAAAAATTTATTATTCCTTCTTAATACATCTAGTATTTTTGAATGTAATTGGTAGTTTCGCCATATTTGGTCTTAACGACACCAGCCAATCAGTAAGAAACTAAGGATGACTCAACTTTTAATGCAGAAGAATATATCTATAAAAAAAAAATCCTTGGTTGTTAAGGACTCCGCACAATAAAAGGAACAGGGAAGCTGTGATTCCACAATACATGATTTCTGATAGGTTGAAATTCTTATTCTCTGTTCTCTGTTCTCTGTTCTCTGTTCTTTTATTGTATGGAAGCCCTTAAATTTGTGTGCATGGTATGCAAACATAACCTTATATTCCTTTTGCAGCATTATATTTCTGTTATATTTCTGTTATATTTTATGTAAGATTATAGAAGTGATAATAAATACTTAATATTAAAAGTAAAAAAATATGACAGGTTTGCATTTAATACAAACTTATTCTTCCGATTCGGATGAAGATGAGCACGATGAGACGAAGAAAGATGATCATAAAATTGTAAACAAGTACATAAATTACATTATTCATTCTAGATTAATTCTTTCTTGGGAAACCCATTTTTTAATTATTTATATAAAACGAAAAGCAATATTTGAAATAATCAAAATTATAATTCTTAAGTTTGAGGTTATAAAAGGGAAAGCACTTTGCAAACACAAGATAATGTGTTTCTTGATATATTTATTAGTAGATAATTTAAGATTAATTATATGCGGTATAATGTTAAAGTTCCGCATAATTTTTTTCTAAATATTGATATATGACGCAAGAACAAAAAATAATAATGTTGAATAAATTTATAGATTAACTTTACCTGCAAGTATTTTATCATGGAAAGGAGTTACATCTAACGAAGAAGTGATCGATGATCCACTGGATCATGATGGACGAATACGAAGCTTTAAACATGAGCGTGGTAATTGGACAACTCTGATTTACATAAACTGTAAGTATTTCAAATAATATCAAGAAGTATTAATTTAAATCTTATATAAGTATAAACATAGATCAAAGAATCTTTGCTTAATATTGATATATTAAATAATCAATATTAAAATTATTTTAAAAAATTTAAGAAATAAGAAAAAATTTTAATTGATTTCAGATGCACCCAGCGATTGTCTTTATACATGGATGAAGTCTGTGTTGAACAAACTGCCTGTTGAAGGCAACATCATTTCTAATCTTCATATTAGTCTCAGCCGTACTTTAGTTTTAAAGTTTCATTGGATTGAATCGTTTGTAGAAGGCATAAAGTTGGCGTGTCATAGCTTTAAGAAATTTATCATACAACTCACAGATGTAAGGGTGTATTGCAATGAGGAGAGAACTCGTACATTTCTTGGAATTTATTGTCAAGATGAGGATAAAATGTTGAAGTGCCTAACAGAAATTTTTGATAATTTATTAGCTGAATATCAATTACCATCATTTTATAAGGTACATGAAATTAATATTTCTTTCTTGCATTTTTGTTACATGTATTATACATATATGAAATAAGTAACAGATTTTATAATTTACATTTATGTCTTCTGATCTTTCACTGTAGTCATGATGTTGATTATGTCAGAAACAAAATGTTTTAGGCCTATTCTTTTTCTAGCAGAACTTCATCTTCTTTTTTTTTCTCCAACATGAAGAAAAAAAAATGAATAAGAAGTTCAATTAAAAAGAACAGACTTCGTGTAAATCATAACTTAAAATGCAACAAGAGATCAGAAGATTTAAATTAATTTGATATATTTTTCTTATATACAGGATACTTCATATCACATAAGTTTCTTCTGGTGCCTCGGAGACAAGCAAGCATGTTTAAAAGAAATTCTGTCACCTCTTACTAGCAGTCTAAACAAATTTTTGGCAGAAAACATGGAAGATGCGTATGTGCATGTCAATGATATACAATGCAAAATTGGAAATAAATGTTATATCTTTAAATTGAAATAACAAAATTTATAAATTAGACTATAAAATCTAGGAAATTATACAGTATCTGTTTATTATAAAAAAGCAAAACTATTACTTGATTGTTTCTCTGAATTGATTGAACCTACTGATTTTTTACATTAAAAATATAAGAGATAATATTTTATAAATTGTAATAGTATTGCTTTTATAAATATATGTATGTATTATAAAATATAAATTTGTTTTAGAGGTATCTACATATAATTGTAAGATATTTTTTTTAAATAAATTATTTTTTGTATCAAAATTATATATATATATATATACAAAATATTTTTTACAGAAAGTCATACTGGTTTAAAAATAGCCAAGTTATGAGGCAATTTTATTACAATACCTGCACTTTGCCACAATTTAATCCAAGAATCACATAAATTTGGCTCTATGCTAGCCAGTAGCGTACAAACTTCAGGATTTTGTATAAATAATCCTGCCTCTGGATTACTGACAATATTTTTACAACCACTGACATCAATATAAGTTAATGTAGGCTGACGACTTAACAATGAGTTTATGGAGAACACAGACACATTTATATTCCCACGAAGTATTAATTTTAATAGTCTAGGCAATTGCGTTAAGATGATCTTTACATCAGCATCTAATATGTCACAGAACGAAAGATCCAGCGACTCTAAGCTCGGCGCCAGACCTATACTCGTATCTAGACTTAACATGAAACGGTTGGAAGACAGAATATTAGATAAATTCAAATCAAACAATTGCTTACTTAAGAAAGAAGTCGTTGCATCGCGATTTAATTTATTCCACGAAATATCGCAGCTTGTTAGATTGGGATTGTCAAGTGGAAGATAAAAGTTTTCCAGCATACAGTAACGTAAGTTAAGAGTTTGCAAGTATCTCAAGGGCGCAATTAGCTTTCGCAGGGTCTCATGGCTCTCGGAATTCAACGGATTATAACTCAGATCTAAGATTCTTAATTGAGAAGGCAACGAATTTACTTGGCGTAAACAGGCGAAGTCAATATCACAGCCTTTTAAATAGAGCTCCTGTAGAGACGACATATTCGAGAGACATTGATGTAAATGTATTCCCGCTGTCAGTAATGCAGTGCCCGACAATTGTAACAATTTAATATTCTTTTCGTATTCTAAGGTCTTTAATAACGGCACAAGTACTTGTTTATTGATATCGTCAGATTTTAAACGAAATATCGACGTATTCTCACAGGATCTCAGGCACTTTAGCACGATTTCGCAAGGCATCAGGTTGTGAGTACAACAAATTGTCTTGAATCGCTCGACGATGGATGGAACCTGCAGTTCGACTACTTCACATTCCAATTTATCATTCGCATTCTCTCTCGTGATTCTTAGAATAATCTCTTTCGTCACGACAGTCCCATTTATGGGTTGAAACGACAGTTTAACTGTACAACCGGTTTCATCATGAAACATGCGTTCGGTAGTACTTGTAATGTACATCAGGAACTCTTGCTCGTCTTCGCAAACTGCTACTTTTAGATTGAACACTTTATCTTTGACAAACGTACGTAAATGTATGTATTCTTTGTCGTGCTGTTTCGAATTTATTGCAAGAGATGATTGCAAATGAGCCACTGGAGACGGTGTACGACTGCGAGACACGATAAATCCACTTGAGATCAAAGATATCTGTCGTTTTTTCTTACATTTCTTAGGTTCTTCAAATAATTCAACAATGTCAGAGAAATCATCATCGCTGCCTTCGCTTGTACTAAATCCGTTCTTACTTTGACATGAATCGTTCAGTCTCAACTTTTTAGTAGCGTTCTCCAGATTTCCATCAGAAGACTTTCGTTTGATTGTGGTAGGATGATTGTTCGTAGATTTTTTCCTCGCTGCACCTGCGATATCGTCTTCAAGCCAATCATCAACAAGAACTTGTTCTTCGTTAATTAAAGGTGTAACCGCCTTAGTTACTACCTCATTATTACCTTTAGATGCACTAACAGTGTTAATTTTATTAAAGGTCCGCAAGTTCGCTATTGTTCTCTTATAATCCTCACCGGCGGATATTTTTCGAACTTCAGATGTCTCGAACGATGTAGATCTTTCGTCCGGAGTTCGAATGTCGTTAGATCTCTTCCTTTTCTTTTTCAATGGAATAACAGCCGAAAGCTCTTTATACATTGTGTCATATTCGACTAAATCCTTGGGACTTAACTCTTCTACGCGATTTCTCCAGCCTTCCAAACAATCCAGCACAGTTTCGCCGTCGTGGGTCTTGAGCGTCACAGTTGCTCCGTGTTGTATCAAGAGATGCATCATCGAAAAGTGTCCGCAACATGCAGCGTCGTGAAGCGGCGTCACACCTTTACAGGACGTACCGCCCGGATCATTAACATTAGCACCGTTCTTCAGAAGTAGTTCCGCGATGTCTATGTAACCGTGATTAGCAGCTTCGTGAAGCGGGGACCATCCATAGTTATCTCTGACATTTGTACAATGACCGGATGACAAGAGTTTCTCAACGACATCGATGTCACCGTTGATTGACGCCACATGGAGCTGCGTTTCACCCTTTTCATTCCTCTTGATTGCAGTTGACGTTCCCCTCCTCGATCTTCTTTTGGTACCAACCGGCTTCGTGATATTCTCTTCGGGTTCTAGATCAGACAAATCCTCCAGACAAATATCTGCACCGATTCTATCGCTTTCCTCGGACGCTTCACTCTCTGTATCGCTCAGTGCTTCCAAAAATCCTACTTTCTGCTTTATATCCTCTGCCTCATCGAACTGGCCTACGCATTCCAGATAACTGACGAGTTCTCTTGTGACAAACTTTTGTAGCTTAACGTTATCGCTTTCGTTCGCTGCGCTTAATGCTAAAGTGTAACATTCCCGTATTTCCACATCAGCGGCATTCGCTGTTATTAATAAATCCGCTAAAAATAATGCCGACCTGTATTTCTCTAGAGGATTGGTGCAAAGGTCTAATTCCCTTCGCGCGAATGGCAATGCTTCTTTGTAACGTCCTGCATCTTTGAGCGTTTGAGCCAAACTCATTAAAGAAATACCTATCTGTTCACCAGTTTCCTCCGCGTAAGTCAACATTTGTCGATAATATTCTGCACCTTTGTCAAAGCATTGCACGGCGACTGCTGCATCGCCTAAGGTCTCATATAGTTTCTGCTTAGCTCGAGTATTAGTCTCGACAAGAAGACTGTTTTCCGCTCGACAAATCGTTACAATAATTCTTAAATATTTCTCCACCTGATGATTAATGTCTTTTGGCAATCTAGTACTCATATATAGGGGAACTAATACTTTACGCGTTTCAATCCACTGTCCAGTTCGCATGAACAGTTCAGCCTTTATTATTTTCGCTTCGGCTTTCAGGCGCTCATCATTTACAGTGGCTGCAGTTTCGATATAACTTAATGCCAGCTCAAGATTACTCTGCCGCTCGTATATAGTTGCTAGAGAAATACACGTTCGATGCAGGTCTTCCTGAAAATTATTGGATACACATAATGCAGTCGCTTGTTCGATTAGACTAATCGCTTGTTGCGTCTCCTTCTGCGCTTCCAACGTTAAACCTAAGTTAAGTAGCAATCTCGCCCGCATCAATGTCTTCTCTTCCACTTTGATCTCTGTAGCTGTTAATTTATCGCACAGCTCCATACTCTGCACATAAGCCATCTTCGCGTTTGCCAATGCTTCATCTCGTTTCTGAGTTTTTCCGATTAAGCTTTCAGCTAAACAGAAATAAGTTCTACCTAAAGTAGCAAATGCTCGTTGCTCCTCTATCGAGCTCTTCATGTCTTTGGCGCCTTCCAGATGTAAATTTTGATGTTTCAGGGCCTGTTCGTAATCTTGCAAATTCGCGTAAACTTCTCCAATCATTCTGTGCGCTATCGCACAGCTTAGTTTATCTTGTAATTGTTCACAGACAATTAGCTGCTCAGAATATTCCTGCAGAGCCTCCTTTAACTGATTGTTCTCGAAGTACATGTCCCCCAAGGTATTTGTGATTTCGGCTAACTGACGAAGATTATTATCACGTCTGGCATGTTGCTTCCTCTTAATGAGTTTATCGATGTTCATTCTGATAATTTTCTTAGGTCTACAAAATGTCTTGTCTTCTTTAAACTCCTATAAAGTATAAGACATTAATTTCATCGAAAAGACATTTGATAAAAATTTAAGATATTAAGTTCGTTTTCTATAACTGAACTAATGTTACTTTTGGAACTTAAAACTTAAAATAAAATAAGTATGTCTGGTATTTGGCAAAAGTGAGAAAGAAAGCTCTAACAAAAAACCTCTATAGAACCTGGCCACAAGTGACTTTGTTAATATCTTGTAAGAGTGCAAGGTATTTATACTTCTTCCCAATATATACTATTTCATTTTATGTAACTTATATTGTTTTACTTTATAATTCTAAAATTCTTCAAATTATCAATATTCATTTTTATTTCCTTGTATATGTATTGTCTCTTATTCTAACTTATATTTTCTAACTCTGACCCATTTCTACCAATGTAAATTAACTTTAATCTTAAATTTATTCTTTACCTTTCTCTAATTCTTAGAATTAGAAGAAGACAAAAAATAAGTAAACAAAGATTAAACTGTATTGGGAGAAATGGACCAGAAAGAGAAAGAGAGAGAGAGGGAGAGAGAGAGAGGGAGAGAGAGAGAGAGAGAGGGAGAGAGAGAGAGAGAGAGAGAAAGAGAGAGGAGAGAGAGAATGAGTTAGAGTGAGACATTATATATACACAAGAAAATATATTTTTTTCTTTCATAGGATTTTGCCAAAATCGCTTGCCAGATTCTATTAAAGATCTATAGCGAAAGAATAAAAAATAGACTTATTGTTACCTGGAGTTTTGACAAAGATGTATCTACTGACTATTACCCTTTTAATATGTAGTGAGATCTCAAAATTTTCACAATCTGAACTAATCAACATCATGAAAGGATAATAAATTCATAACTAAATGATCTCTCCTTTTTAAATAAAATTTTTTAATATCTTCCAATCAATTTCATTCAAATAACATTCCCTACGAAACTGCGAATCTGTCATACCATCTGATCGGATCACTGATGCCATTAGCCCTACGATTTTGGCGCCATTTGATGCGTTCCAAAATTCATCAAAAAATGAATGAATGTGCCACGCAAAGTTTAAGGTGTCTTTTCATGCTGATACTCGATGCTCATTTTCAGTGTTAAAATAAATTATTTGATAAAAATTGACACACATAATTTATTTTGATGCTAAAAATAAGCATGAAATATCAGCATAAAAAGATTCTTTAAGATGCTAATACGATCTTTTGATTGGTTCGTGACATTAATCTTAAAACTATATTTAAGACAGTTTTAAATATAAAAATTGACTATGAATGCCAGAATATCGATCATAAAAGTCTGTGGAAAAATCTCACATATTACATAAAATATAAATATAAATAAAAAATAAGAATATAAAGAAATATTTATATGAGCTTAAAGAAACGCCTGGTTCTTACGAGAAGTAAATCATGCTAAAAAATAGAAAGTTTCTCAGAGAAATGGTGAAAAGAAAGGTGTGTGTATTCTCAAGATGAATTTCGTCGAGACAGAATAATTTTTAAGTTTCGAGAGACCAAAATAAATATATTTGCTACATAAAAATTATCGAAAAAAATTCAGAAATATGCATTTTTATTGCTGCCCAAAATAGAAAGCGTTAATATTAAAATGGAAACAGCTTGTGAAAAATCAATTTTTATTATGACATAATTTAATTCAAATAACCGCGGCAAAATGGTGACATATGATATCACGTTCTTATTGGCTGTTAGAATTAAATGTACGAAATATTTCGACTAGTTTCAAGTAGTTTCTAGAAATAAACGTGCGTGGAGAAGTGAGCGTCTATAAGACGTGAGTTTCGTGATTTAAAAGTGGTTGTAAACAAGACGCTGCAGACTGTAAAATGAAAATGAAAAGTAATTAATAAACCGTTTGAATTTGATTCCATTTGGTTTATGAGACAAAGTTTTCTCAGGAATTATTTCTTCACGATTTGATCGATTTCTTTATATTTAGCTTAACGCGGTGGAGTCACGAGTTGATAGGCACATCTTGTAAATTCCATAATAAAACTCAACGATTTCGTGGCAAGGTAAATTTTCAGATTGTAATAATATCAATATTTTAACAAGATAAAAATCAAATTTTTAACAAGTATACAATGTAATGCCCTTACTTTTAATTTTCTTAAGAACAAATGGGACTTAAGTGACGATTTTTTTTTCAAAATATATTCTATGTATAAAAATACACAAATTTACAAAATTACAAGAAAATTAGAGAGTGGAAACGTTATACTGTACATTTATCAGATCTTTAAATATATTTATGATATAGAGTTAAACAGTAAATATTAAGATTGGAATTTCTGTTTTTTTATTTACAAAGATTTTTGTATGATATTCGTATTTTTGATGTCTTCTAGAAAAGTATAAAGATAAAAATTTCTTGATAATAATTAATTATTAAAATTTCAGACGTTGTAATTCACTGCTGATTAAAATAAATCACTGACTACTTTGTGAAGATGCTAGTATAACCTCAAGGATTCCATCTCTTTCATACTTCCACATAAGATTCGTTGTAAACAGCATCAGTCACGTGTGTATTAATTAAAAGTGCAAAATGGATCAGATGCTTCCGAGTCCTGGTTTTAGTATACCTAGCATCGGCACACCTCTGCATCAACCAGAAGAGGATCAACAAATCCTGCCGAATGCGTTACAGCAACAGCAGCAGTCACAACAATTTCAACAACTGCAGCAACTGCACTCGATGAGTCCCAACATGCAGAGTGGCATGCTAATGATAACAACACCACAAAAAAATATGCACACATATGCTCCAACACCATCGTTTGCGACACCACAAAGTCTTATGCAGCCACAAACGCCAGTAATTCAATGTTGAATTTAATGTTATCTATGCTAAATATAATATTGCGATGGAATTTAAAATTCTAGACCTGTTAATAGTAATACATAATATAAGTATATTTTTTGTGATGCTAAAGGAATATTTAATTTGATGTTTTTTGTTATTATTTTTAAAAGTTTAAAATTTTTCAACTATATAACAAAATTATTCACTTGAACTTAACATAAATTAAATAAGATTATGAAATTAGATTATTCTCTCTCTCTCTCCCCCCAAATCATTACACTATTTAAAACGAAAATTCTTTTAGGAAATTTTTCCTAATTTTTTAAGGAAGTTTTTTCAATTTTAATTTTCTAATTCTCAAATCCATGGATTTTTTTCAGGAAAATATCCCAGGATCTAAATTCCAGTTAGTGGATTATTTTAAGTATCAGAAACTTAAAATTGAAAAAAATAAATGTTAAAGAGTTATTAAAGAACGTTAAATTTCCATTATACAATAACGACCTCGTGCAATTCTGAGTAAAGAATTTGAGAGACTGAAAAAGATACAATTAAGATACAGTATTCTAAGCATATTAATATTTACTTCATTATTTTAACTACTTTTTCCTTCTTCTTTAGCAAAATATGATGTCTCCGATAGTACCACAAAATAATCAAATAGCACCGTCGTCGATAGGTCCCGCGACGCCAGGACCAATGACACCAATGACCCCAGCTTCTGCGGATCCTGGAATTTTACCACAGTTGCAGTAAGTAACTCTTTCAATAAAAACAACTAACATATAATTCACGTCTACCTTTTCTTATTTCTTTAATCATATTTCCGCTTTATTTCAGGAATATTGTGTCTACCGTTAACTTAAATTGCAAACTTGATTTGAAAAAGATAGCACTTCATGCCAGAAATGCCGAATATAATCCGAAAAGATTTGCGGCTGTTATCATGCGAATAAGAGAACCAAGAACTACCGCACTGATATTCAGTAGTGGTAAAATGGTTTGCACTGGCGCCAAGAGTGAGGGAGATTCACGTCTTGCTGCCAGAAAGTACGCAAGAATTATCCAAAAATTAGGGTTTCCTGTAAGTATCGGCAAACTTATTAAAATATGATACAAAATGAGTTAATTTTCTCAATATAGATTTTTTTAAATATAGAATTGTTTACAATTTATCGCGACAAAATATTTATA
>NW_017259229.1:1449440-1451619 GCF_001594045.1 Atta colombica | reverse complement strand
AAAATATTAAAATATTATATTAAATATTTAATAATGTAAATCATTATTAATTATGATTTAATTTTACTTAGGCAAAGTTCCTAGATTTTAAAATCCAAAATATGGTCGGCAGCTGTGATGTTAAGTTTCCAATTAGATTAGAAGGTTTAGTACTCTCTCATGGCCAATTCTCGTCATATGAACCAGAGCTATTTCCAGGTCTAATATATAGAATGGTTAAACCTCGAATTGTATTGCTTATATTCGTTTCAGGAAAAGTAGTACTGACAGGTGAGTGTTCACACTTTATATTATAATATCTTTATAATATCTGTATAATAATTTATAGTTATATGTATAATTTTGTAGTAAAGTATATACGTGTTGCAAAACATTTTGGGAATATTTTTAAAGTCTTACAATTTTCAAATATAACTCATCCAGACCTGTGTAAGAATTTGGAAATTAAGCTTGGAAATTATTACATATTTATACTTAAATAATTATTGTATGTTTATATATGTCATCAGGTGCAAAAATTCGCAAAGAAATTTATGAAGCCTTTGACAACATCTATCCAATCTTGAAGAGTTTTAAAAAGCAGTGAATCTACATATTAAATTACAAAAGAAAAACTATGTATTTTCTTCTATAATTTAATATGACAATTTATTTCCAATCAACTCCATTTCTAATAGATTTTAATTATTTTTTTGTAATATATAAAGTCATGTAGATGAGCAAATTATGTTAATGTTGAGTTATTAAATATCTTTATTAAGTTCAACACATACAGGATGTCTTAAAATTGTTGGATATTCTTACTGTAAATCGTTTCTAGTTTCTATGAAACTGATCTTTTTTTTAATAAAAACTTGACGCACATAATTTTTTAATAATGAGCGTTGAAAATAAACATTTTTATTAATCAGATTATGAAAGAGAAAATAGGTGAAAAAATATTCTTCCATTCAGTTGTAAGTTTCTATGAAATAAATTCTTCAATCACTGAAGATGACGAGATCATCTTTATCATTGAATGAAAAAACTGCGATAAAAAAGTATCCACTGATTTTAGGGCATAATGTACAAAGCAATTGACTTATACAGATTAGATAATTTATAAAATATATGTCCGTTCATTTCTTCATAAAAAATATTAATTTTTTCAATATGTAAAAAGCAAACAGAGTGAAGGTACAACTTGTGTAATCTTACAACGATTTTGTTTTCACATTAGCTGCGTTCAGCGGACTCAATAGTTGAGAGAGCATTCACTCAACTGTTGAGTCTGCTGAACGCAGCCATTTATTAAATCAATTAATTGATTAATTGATGATAACTGAAATTCTAAAAAAATACATATAAAAATTATGTACATTGTAACCAGAAGTTTCTAAACCTTCCCTTTTTGCCTTCCTTAAAGATAATAGTGCATATAATTCTATATTTACAAAATAGTATCTTCTAGTAATACAGTGCCTCGAATAAGATTACATGAGTGATTAATGTGTATTTATCAATTTTAATTCTTAGCAGATACTGTATATTAAATAAGGAAGGAAAGTGCAGATACTGAAATGAGATTTTATAAATCCCATCATCCCATAAAATTCTAATTATGTAATAGAAAATATTAAAAGATTTATCATTATGTTTTATGATTATACTTTATGATATGATGTATAATATGATGTATAATTAATCAATAAAACTTTTTTTTTATTTTAAGTATTATATGTATTATAAATAGACATTTCAAAAAAATGTATATCTGCTAAGAGTTATTATTATATACATGTACACTTGGAAAAATTGTTATAATAATTTTCTCCAGTTCAATTGCTATTTATTAAAAGTAATTTGATATACAAATTTCGTCTTTTGAATGAGTATTACAATCATCCTTAATATTTTCTCAGCAAAATTATTATTTTTTTAATTATAAAATCTATTTCATTTATCAGAAAGCTCTTGAAATTGTTCAATTACATAGCAAAATTATACGACAGTATAAGGTCATCGAACTAAAACTTTCAATTCTTGAAAAAAATGCAGAAAAAGTAATTTTTTGCTAATATTAAATACTTATAATAGAATTTACTTGACTTATTATAAAAGGCTTAATATTTTTGTAAATCCATTTCGAATAGAATGTATATAAAAAGAAAAACTCACAATTAGTTTTTAAATACATGAG
>NW_017259229.1:1444844-1449340 GCF_001594045.1 Atta colombica | reverse complement strand
GTTATTATTACGGAACAAAATAGAATTCGCGATGTTGTGTCTATATATATATATATATATATACATACATATATATACTTATACCTTGTTTATTTAATTACGGAAATAATAAGTACCATAATTCATTTTTTTGTTGCACAAAAAAATTACACAAGATTATAATGATGCGAGCCATGAAAAACTGATTTAACAAGCTTATAATTTTGATTTTAATTTATCTCGTAGTACTCGACGTAATATTTTACCAGATGGAGTCTTTGGAATGCTATCTACAAATCTTATACCACCTCTAAGTCGCTTAGGATTTGATACACGTTCTGAAACAAAAAATATATTTGTACATGCAATATATATATATATATTTATGAACACATAAAACTATATAATAATACTATATTGAGCGGAAAATATTAAGAATTTTTAAGACTACAAAGTAGATTTTTGGACTTAATTAATTAATATTGCATTTAATATTGCAAAAGAAAAGCTAGAAAATTAGTCCAATGCTTATTTCTTCCAATGATGCTAAAATATTTTTGTTTTTTATTTCTCCTAAAGAATTTGCAAATGATGAAATTTCTAATCAGAATTAAGACAGGAATGCAATAGAAATACTTCATATATTGTTGTTAGTTCCATTACATATGACACAGAAAATTCTTACCATTAACATACTGGATTATATCTTTTTCGCAAATATTAGAATTTTCTTCTTTTACAATGAAGGCCATTGGTAACTCCCCAGTTTTGTCATTCGATATGCCAATTACGGCTGCATCTTGTATACCAGGAAAAGTTAACAAAATCGCTTCGAGTTCAGCTGGTGGAACCTGATAGCCTTTATATTTGATGAGTTCTTTTATTCGATCGACAATATAAAAGTATCCATCTTCGTCATAATATCCTACATCTCCCGTATGCAACCAACCATCCTTGTCAATTGTCGCTCTAGTGGATTTTTCGTCATTATAATAACCTTTCATTATCAAATCTCCTTTGAAACATAATTCTCCTTTGCAATTTGGTCCTAAAGTTTTATCTGTCTCGTATTCTCCAATTGGTATTATCTTTGCTGAAAAAAAAATCAGTATTATATTGTCAAACTTTGTCGATATATATTCTATTAATTATATTTCTTATATTAATATAAAAATACACTCTTAAAATACACTATAAATATTGTGGAAAGAAATGCATACTGTGGAGAGGATCAATATTAAAATGAACTATCAAATATATTATCTAATACTGTTCCACAATACTATACTGTAAATATTTACAATTAAATATTTACAAGTAAATATTTACAATTAAAGAATAAAAAATGTTCGACTTTAAAATAATGACTCAGAAAAAATACATTTGTAAATCTATATTGTATGATAATAAGAGTAGATATTTAAAGCGTATAATTACGCTTTAAATAAAACAGACACTGTATTTTCCTAATCGCGAGAATCTTACCTAATGTGCCTGGAACTACTACGCCAACACTGCCTAATTTTCCTTTTCCATCTGGTGATTGTAACACAGCTAAAGTAGTTTCTGTTAATCCGTAGCCTTGTTTAACATCAATAATATTCATATTTAATCGTTTAGCGACAGCCTGCTGAATTTCCTTCGATAATGGAGCTGCACCACTCCTAATTAAATAGCAACTTCAGTAATTGCATAATTCGTAATTTTCGAAATAAATCTAATACAAATACATTTTATGTGTAAGTTTTCACAGCTTATTACAGTTCCATTGAACTCCTACATGTAAATTTATATAACAATGTATAAACTGTATATATTAATTTCATGAATATTCGCCTTTTTTTACTAATCTTTACTAATCTTATCTCATATCTTACTTTTATCATTAACAAATATATGCTCAGCCTAACATCTTTTTTTTTATTTTTGATTTTATGAATTGTAGCATTTTCCTTGAAGATTTAAACATCTTGTAATTTGTAATATACTTACCATATCGTTTTAACACAGGACAAATCATATTTATCCACAAGTGGATGTTTAGCCAGAAATACCATAAGCGACGGCACCATAGGCATATATTCAATTCTATATTTCTCAATGCATTTTAAGAATAGCTCTTCCTCAAAGCGTGAGAATACAATACTGCAATTTCCATTTAATATGCTAAGTACCATCAAGACGAATGAATATGCATGAAAGAATGGGAGTAGTGACAGAGAAATTCTATTTTCAGGAATTGTGTTAGTGTTCATATATATGCGTATGACTGTAGTAATATTTTTATCCATCAACATGACGCCTTTCGGTAGGCCTGTGGTTCCACTTGAACATAAAATCGCTGTTACATGATCATCTAAATTAACGGGAGCCGCTTGAAGTGCATTTGCATCGTCACTAGAGACGTTCGATATCACTTTATACATGCTCGTCCATGAAACATTGTTGCGACCATCAGTAAGCATTAGGATTTTTGGCAACCAGTGCAACTCTCTGAATATTTTTCTTATACCATTAAGTGATACTGTTGAAATAAAAATATACTTTGGTTTTGAAATAGACAGTGCATGTTTCAATTCTCTCTCACTGTACAGAGGATTTAAAGGACAGGCAATAGCACCTAGATAAAACGCAGCACATACTGGAATACAAAATTCCAGATTGTTTTCACTGCACACAGCTATGGTGTCATTCGCCTTTAGTCCTTCTCTCTGCAGATAGACTGCCAATCTCCGGCTAGTGTCTAAGATATGTTGAAACGTCTGCTCCTTGCCAGTATAGGGATTTATCTGGCAAAAAAGTTTATTGTCATTGTAGTAGAAAGTTGTATATGTATATAGCAAAAATTAAATAACAAAATTATTTAAATTATATAAAAATTATTTAAATTATATAAAAATTATATTAAAAAAATTATATAACATCTAGACTATTAGGAATTATTTTCTACATCGTATATTAATCTATTATAATTAATCAATATAATTATGTACAATAATGTACAATATTAATTATGTATTAATAAAATTAATAACAAAAATTAAGTCAATCACGAACTTACATGTGCTACACGAGTACCATGCGTCGTCAATTGCATTAATAACAATTGTCCTATCGAGACATTAAGTTCCGGCAACAATACATCTTCACTACGTAAAATATTTGATTGTTGTGACATGTTGAATATGAGGAAATTAATTCCTTTTTTCACACGTTAAGAAATTCTTTGATTCTTCAATGTAAAAGAAAATGAAATTGTGTACTTTAAAAAATCTGATTACATTTTATGATAAGAATAATATGATTATGATAAGTATATCTTCCACTCAACCTTCAATCAGTTTTTTGACTTAGCAGATAATTTAATCAATAGTCACGAGTTTCAAAAAAACTGGTGACTCTACCAATTCGCGGTTAGATGGCAGCAGGCGTACCATTTTAGACCGAAATATGAGCAATTGTATCTCTGAATGTTCGCTTAGATGGCATATGCGCCTCTAAAAGTGGTTTTGATATTCAAATCGAATGAACCCCATCGAATAGCAGCGATTTTTATTCAGCCAGAATTGTCTAAAAGGAAATTTTTTTAATTAAAATAATTGTTATTCCTAATTATATTTTTCCTTTCGCGTTCTAAATACCAAAAAATAAATTATTTTACTTACTTTAATAAAATAATATGTTATTTAATAAATTGATTATATTTTAACTGACAGAATTAACAATTTCTTTATACATAGAAGCAAATAATTGTTAATTTTAATTTTATTGTTCTTCCCACGATAAATTATTCATTTTTATTATTTGATATGAAAAGAACAATAAAGTTAAAAATGATAATTATTTGATTATATGTATAAAAAAATGTTTAAGCAATTCACTTGAAATAATTAATTTATTAAATTGATTAAGTAATTAATTAATAATAATAATTGATTAAATAATTTTATGCACATTAATAAAATACAATCCATATTTAATAAGTTAATTCGCGATTAAATCAACCGATAGAATTACTTAACTAAAACAAAATTTTTATCGAATGTAATATATTATATGTTTCTAATTTTATTTTTAAAAACGATAAAAAAATAAATAAATTCAGAACAATATTCATAAAAAAAAAATCAATGTTTGATTGGTGATAAATTTAACTAGTAGAATTTTCCAAAGCAAAATTTTATATGATTACGTAATTGTTGTCTCTAATTCATAATAAATTTTCTTTTCCATCTATAATAAAAAAAAATAAATAATTCTATTATGATAGCAAAACAGTTGATACAAATGTCAATTGAATAAATTATTTCCCAGATAGCAAGTTGATATTATTTGTCATTTTATGTCAAAATAACGTTTTTAATATTCACATGAAATGATGACAAATACCTATGGATTGCTCAAATTAATTAGAGTTTGATCCAAAATTATACATCGTTTTTCATATTTATATAAAAAAAGATATATAGACCGAGAATAAAATCTATTTCAAATCATAAAATTCATTTTAAATTCTT
>NW_017259229.1:1444190-1444744 GCF_001594045.1 Atta colombica | reverse complement strand
CCCCCCCCCCCCCCCCCCCCATACACACACACACACACACACACACACACACACACACACACACACACCACACGTTTATAAATCGGAATATTTATCTCATGTGTAATATGAATAGAGAAATCATATGTCGGTATAATATAAGGGGTGCCATGTTGCTGCATTTTTTATATTAGCATGCAACTGATTGATTTTTCTGTGTATGCGCGACTTCGTGATTATATGTAAATCCATTTGGATTTACATAAAGGTCTCGAAGGGTAAAAAAATATTTTCGAAGAACATTTTTCCCTAAGCATTTTTTACATCATACGTACGAAACTACTTATTGTTTTCATTATGTATAAAAAGATTTTTTTTATAAAAAACAAAAAGAAAAAACCGGAAACATGTCAAAATGAATATAATTTAAAAACTTAATACTTATTGAAGATTTTGAATAAAACAACGATTATATGTAACTTGAAATACTGTTTAAAAAATTTTTTATTTGTATAAATATTTCTTATTTTTATGCGGTTAACAAATTTTTATATAGATTTTATACAACCAAATTT
>NW_017259229.1:1432367-1444090 GCF_001594045.1 Atta colombica | reverse complement strand
AACACTTATATACTAATAAATAACTAAAATTAAATAATAATAAATAAAAAGCATTTTTCTCCCTCCTACATTTTATGTGTAAAATTTATAGTGATTAAAACGGTACACATTTTACTATTTGACAAAATTTCAAGGATGTTGAAATTTTGACATAGTACTATAAAAATTTTTCTGTATTTCTATAGTCGAATGTTCACATTATCTTTAATAATATTTCTATATTCTCCGAGGATTTCGAAGAAGAATATATCTTTTAGATATTTTTTATAGATGTCTCACATTTTGTCCTATAAAAAAATTTAATAGAAATAATCAAGAATGATATCAATTTTATTTTTGAGTAAATATTTATATAATTGTATACAGGGTGTCCCGAAAGTTTTTGCCAATTCACTTTTGTGTAGATAGAGCAGAGCACTAAACTGAGTTGAAAAGTCCTCTATCATTTTGCAATTTTCGCAATAGTTAACAAGATATTAATTACTAAAAATTACCAAAATTAGTTTTGAATAATTTTTTACTCAAATACTATCAACTTTACAGAAAAACTGCAAGAGACAAAAATCATTAATTTTTTTCTTATAGAACTCTAAGAATTTTTTATCAACTTTTTAGTACTGCATTTTCTTATTTTTACCAACATGAAAAAATACGATATTAAAAAATTCTGAAAATATTCTGAAAAAATTCTGAAAAAATTCTCAGAACTTTATGAGAAGAAAATAAATAATTTTTGTCTCTTGCAGCTTTTCTATAAAGTTGATAGTATTTGAATAAAAAATTATTTAAGATTAATATTTAACAATTTTTAGTAATTAATATCTTATTAACTATTGCGAAAATTGCAAAATAGTAAAGGACTTTTCGACTCGGTTTAGCCCTATCTACACAAAAATGATAGCAAAAACTTTCGGGATACCCTGTATATGTGTGTGTGTGTGTGTGTGTGTGTGTGTGTGTGTGTGTGTGTGTGTGTGTTGTGTGTGTGTGTGTGTGTGTACATATAAAATTTATAGTATTTAAGAAACAAATCTCTCTTTCTCTCTTTTTCTCTTTCTTTAAAGATAATAGAATTCTTTAAAGATAATAGAATTGACACTCATAATCTTTTCTAGGTTCAACGTAGAATTACAATTTTTTGATTAATTATGCTGCAATCAATAACACAATAGCTGCTGTTAAAGAAACCGTTTATTTTAGCCATTTAAATAATCGATTTGTTCGTTTTAACATTAAATTTTGTACATTATTTTGTCAGAGTATTTTGCAACAACGACAAATACTTACGTATCAGGAAAAAGAAATCTAAATAACATCGCAAAATAAGAAGCTTATGATTTTTTGCACTTGTCAAAAGTAACTCTTCTCATACTTAAAAAAAAAACGCAAAGAATACTTGGTGCCTCTATTGCAGCACAATATTTAAATCGTTCTATAAGTGTCCAAATACGAGCTTTTCTTTTTATATAAATAATTGCACATCTTTTGTTGCAAATTCTTTGCAAATTAAACTACTGATGATTTTTTTATGACAATTGGATGCACTATTACACCCTTATGAAAAAATACTATTGGACTTGCGAAAGAATGATAGAAATATTAAAAAAACTATTCGAATCGAATAAGTATTATACACTATTCATTCCAATAGTTTTTTCACTAATCCAATGATATTTCTTCACGAGGGTATGTTGATTGTAGGCTGTCATACACAAAGCAACACAAAATAAATTAAATCTATTCTACAATTGCGTAGTTGTAGATGGTTGTAGTTGTAAGTACTTATTGATGATCCAATCATTGTCGAATATTCTCTTCATATTCGACTGTGATTAGCAAATTCAAAAAAAACTACAATCACAACTACGCCACGCAATTGTAGAATGGACTTTATGTATATATTGTATAAGATGCTCAGCACGAATTATCACATAGTTTAGCGGAATATCTGTCAAATTTCTTGATCAACAAGATGCTTATACTTTAAAACTTTTACAATCAGATAAGTTTGTGTACAACAGCCTTTGTCGTTTGCACTCCAGCATGCACTAGCAGCATCAGATTCATTATCGGATGCACAAGAGACGGAGGCGAACGTCGTCGCCGATATCACCCGCGTGAAAGATTCATCGAATCAACACCACTGAACGCAATGCCAATTCCCACGCTTTCGCCGACATCTACAAGAGACCGAACGACGGAACCTCCGTCCGGAAGGAAAAAAACGTGCGGGAGAATCTTAGTAAAATGACGTGAAACTCGGGGCTTCCTCTCGCTGAGGAAGTTTCGGATTTGTACGCTTGGAAGCTATGCGTGACGGCCGACGAAGATCGAAAAGTACCGTCGGTCGCTAAGCCCCGACGAGGATTTCGGCGCGTGTGCCACGAACATTTTTCCGTCGTCGATTTTTCCCCGCCCTTTTGTCAGTGGGTGGGCGGGGCCGAACGGACGACCGCCTCGAACCGAGCGATCGCACGGTATTGCGCGTAGCGGCCGCCACAATGTCGGGCGAAGCCTCGCGCGAGCGTTACGATAGGTAGACGCGTTTCAGCTCATTCGGGCGTAACACCAACGGCGTGCTGAGTAACGCGATGGGCTCGTCCGCTGCCGAGTAGCGGCGGTAACCGATGGGGTCCAATGAACGACGAGACGAAACGATCGCGCCGCCTGTACGAGAACGCTCGTCCAATGATCACACGGGGGATCTTCAGCATCCACTTCTCCCAGTCGTGGCCTCACCGCTCCTCTCTACGGCGTATGGAAACCCTTCTCTCACACGCAAAAGGGGACATCTCATCACGACTCTTGGTAGCAGGCACTTCTCCGTAGTGGGTACTCCACTCATCGTGTCGTCGTACGGGTTCTCCGCGAGAGGCTGTGGGGCCTGTGCCCAGGCGGGCGAGCAAGCGAGCGAGCGAACGAGCGCGAGCGCGAGCGGGCGAGCGCTGGTCGAGTGGGTCTAAGCGGCCGTGAGGACCTCTCCAGGAGTACCCGACAGAAGTCCTCTCCATTCATTCATCCATCCATCCAGCCAGCCAGCCAGCCAGCCAAGCCAGCCAAGCCAAGCCAGCAAGCCAAGCCAGGCAGGCAAGCCACCCAGCCAGCCATCCATCCATCCATCCATCCATAGAACGGCTCTTCTCCTACGGAGAGTGTATCCTCGACGAAGGTGGAGGCGAAGCGTAGAGTGGTACATCTACCATCGTCTCTCTATCGGTTTAATCCAAGGACTCCCAAGACCCCTGTGTGATTTCAGTCGGCCGCCGGCCGGCTCTGGCCGGCCACTATCCTTGACCACGTGGGCAAGGTCGCCGTGTCACCGTGTTATCTTTCGTCCGTTTTCGGATTCCAAGGAGCAAGACGCAACGACAACACGTCGACTTACGTGTTCTCCGCCGAGACAGTGTCGAGAGATCCGACGACCACAGGAGAGCCATCCGAGTCGGCCGCCGGCCGACCGCGGCCTCGATTCTTCTCGGTTACGTGTGACAGTTCGTGCGCCACGTGACATCGCATCCCTTCGTCTCTTAACGTCAATTTCGCAGGGGCAAAGGACCCTGGTTTCCGGAGAAAGTAACCCGGAAACCAACGACGTTGAATATAAGAAAGAAAATGAATAACACAACGTTCATCAACGTTGGCAAATGAAATATATCCGTGAAGAAATCCCAGTTCTTCTTCATGAATTCACTTTTAAATCCCCAAGTAATCGGACTTATCTCGGCCAATATCTAGTGATAGTGGAGCTTGAAATCAGTGTTTTGCAGATTGAGTACTTCCGGTGAGCTGTCGTGTTTGTGTATAAGAATTGTATAAGAATTGGTTTTCGCGATTGCAAGAGCTATGCGTGCGTTTAAACGTGATCGAGATCAGGGAAAGAGAAAGAGGGACAAACCCCGGCTCGCGGCGAATGATTGCGGGCTATACATTGATTTCGGGGACAAACGGTCCCAATGTTAGTGAAGACGGAGAATTTTTTACTGTGCGCCCGTGACCCATTATAATAATAAGTGAGCACATCAACTTATACGAGTGACTTGTGGCATTGTGGGATTAACTAGTCGTGTGTACCGATTTCGATCTCGAGTGAACGATCGTTCGAGTGACATACTGTCGAAATTTTATAGTGAAAATCGGACGTTCGGAGTTAATAAATCGTCCGTTGAGACGTAATTCAAAAGGAGGTGCCGACGATCGTGTGAAAGCTACGTTGGCGATCGGTAATCGCGAACTAGACGCGAAAGAGAGAGAGAGAGAGAGAGAGAGAGAGAGAGAGAGAGGGAGAGAGAGAGAGAGAGAGAGAGAGAGGAGAAAGAGAGCAGTAGAGTCATAATGCGCCGTTGTTACGGCTAGCGCCGGCCTCATCATTCCGCGAAGCGTGAGCTTCAAGTATTTCGACGGCGTCGGGCTCGCCGAGATGAGCGGTGGCAACGGCGGCGGCGGAAACGGTGGCGGTAATCAAGGCGGTAATGGCAACGCCACGACTTATCACCAGCACCAACAGCAGCAGCAGCAACAGCAACAACAACAACAACAACAGCAACAGCAACAACAGCAATCGTTGGAGCAGGCCGGCCTGCTGTCGGATCTCAATGGCATCGATCTGGCGATGAGCCTGTCGCCCAAGCAGCACTCATCCCACGTGCAAGCTGCTGGTGCCCACACTACGCCTTTCAGCGTAACCGATATTTTGTCGCCGATCGAGGAGTCTTACCGGAAGCTCGAACTCGCCGCTGCCGCCGCCGCCGTCGGTGTTGGTGTCGGCGTCGTAACGCATTCCCAGGGCTCGCCTTACGGGAACGCATGCGGTGCACGGGTGGGTGGTAACACCGGTAGCTCGAGCGCAAGCAGCGGCAGCCCGCCGCTGCACGGTGGTTCGACGCCCGGCGGCAGCACCCCCGGACCAGTTTCCGTTGCCAACGGGGCCGCCCCCGGTGGCGGTGGTGCCGGCAGTGCCGGCGGTGCCGGCGGAGGCATGAGTGCCATGGGTAATCCTTACGCAACTATGCAGCTCACGTCGCAATATCAATATTGCGCCGCGGAATTATCGCCGTATCATCACGCCGGACCCGGTGTGGGCGCCACGGCCACAGCCACGGATCCCATGAGGTCCCACGCGGTCTCCTCGCATCATCATCCGTGGTACGCACCAGCGCCACCGGCCACCAATGACCCACGTTTTGCCAGTGAGTAGCTTGTCTTTTATTCAAAGAAAATCATTGAAGAAAATCCAAAATCTCAATCGATATCAACTAAAATAATGTAATATCAATATAATGTTATAAATGTAATATAACATGGTATTAATAAAATAATAATTACATTGTTGATGTTCTGTGATTTTTAGTTGATGTCGACTGGGAGACGTATAGTAATGTCTAACATCTATTAAATCTATTTCTTATACTGATGTAGATATAGATTAATTTTAATGATTTATTTTACTCTTTATCTTTTTCTGATTAATTACTGAATTCTGATGAATTTCTGAATTCTTACACGAAAAGAACGATTTTGCTGTAGAATCTAAAATTTAGTTAGATATAGATCTGAAATTAATTTTGTTAGAAAAAATGATGAACAATGCTGCAAAAATTTTGATATAACAATTCTATTTCCAACAAAATTATTTTTAAATCCAGCAAAATTTTAGATCTCAGTACAATCGTTTTTTTTCATGTAGAACTAATGTAAAAACGATAAAAAATAAGTTAAATGATTAATTATTGTTGTACTGATGGAAATGGACATAATGAATGGAGATGAACGAATGAGCAACTTTAACTAAATTGTGTATATTTAATCTCTCGATACAATAAATTATAATATATATATATATGTGTTATGATATCAAATTTGTGAATATATAAAAATGTGAAAAATATAATCATAGATAATTAATAAACAGATATCAATTTTTCATTAATTTGATCAACTTTACATAAAACTACTATTACATTCTACGAAATATTTTTCAAAAAGATTCATTTTTCTTTATTACGATTTTGTTTGCAAAATCCTTAATCATCATTGCAACTATATAGACGTCCAAAAATGCGATTATATTGTATTAAAAGTCAATCGTAGCAATAATAGAAATGATCATTTTCAAAATTTGAGAAACGATTTTACGCTAATGGAGGGAATATTTTGTTTGATATATCTACATACATTTACATGCTCGTTAGATGAGCAAAAAGCCTTCATGGACTTCGACTACATATTGATTAATTCAGTCATTCGATGAATTATGTCTTGGACAGTTAGTCTGTCTGCTAAACGTTACCGAGTTATCGAATGCAAATAGTCATTCTGTCAGCCTGTTAAATGAGTTTCGAGGGGTCTGTATTTATCAGAGAGGCTCGGTGTGTAGTCTCATAGAATATGACGCTTATACTTTCAAAGAAGACGTGTTCTTCCTGACGATCGTCGGCATGAAAACCGACATTAGACGTACGATCTACACCTGTTATTTAATCACCGATTGAAAAAATGGCGAGTGAAATCTGTAGGAACGTCGGAGAATCACGCGCGAGAGTTAACGTTATCAGATATTCATCAAAATCTTGTGTTTTGTGTATAAATGCCGGAAGCACGACACGAAGCGACTCCGGAGAAAAAGAGAAGGAAAAAGAAAGAGAGAACGATGTACGCAGTATGTTGTACTCGGATAAAAACCTATCTTCTAACGAGCTATTCCTTCCGCCTTCCAAGAGTCACGTCCGTCAGGCTTTTATCGATCTTGTAACGACAAGACCATGGATATCTTAGCTCCATTTAGGGATCGACGAGAGAGTGTCGGTTTCGGATTACAAAGTTGACGAAAATGCGCTATCGTTAATTGGTAAGGAGAACCCGTCGGCATTTCTCAGTTTACAACTGTCTTTAAGTGTTCTATGAGAGAAAGAGGACTAGAGTTTATTCTTCAAAAGCGTGTAGGAACTTTCTACAAATAAGCCAACAAATTGTGAGGATAGGATTTGCTGGAATTCTTGAAAAGATTGCAATGATACAGCTTCATAAAAGATGAAGATGCAAATTGATTTTCTCAGATTGATCTTTCTCAAATCATTTGATTCTAGATATAACAGAGAAGAAGGGTTCTAAATCTATTTTTGTATCTTAGCTCTTCCGCAATCTGGATTTTTTTTTAGCACAAGCAAAATTTCATTCTCAAGTTTCTTGTTCATTTTTCTCAAATTTTAATTTAAAGATTTTAACATTTGAATTAAACTATTTGATAACGCAGTATAGAGAAACGCAGTATGTTGAAAAGTAATCCTGAATTTTTCCAAATTTTTTAAAAGTCTGAGAAAAGCAGTGAAAAAACTTGGGCTAAACAAAAAAGACCCAGATTGCAGATAGAGAAAGTAAAAATATAGTTGTAAATGGAGAATTAAAAACGAGACTTTTGAATTTAATCGTCCATAAAGTAAGTGGAGATAGAGCAGTCAGCAATTTGCAGTGATATTCTTTAAGTGGAACAGTTTAAAAGGATTGGCGTAAAAGCATCCTCGGGAAGTGTAGGAGCTTTGACACTTCGGGGATCCATTTGGATGTCCAGGGCGCCGCATAAGTTTCGCGTTTCAGTGTCCACAAAAGGAACGTCGCGCATACCACCGTCGGCCAACAATGCGCGCATCTTTCATGCGACTTGTGTCAACAAGGCATTCGTCTCTCCTCTGTGGATTTTCGTCCATCGCACGCGCCACTTTAGCGAGCCGATCGCTCGTCGCTCTCGCCGTATCGATCCAGAATTCGAAAAAGCGCGACTAGTGGACGGCGCTGAGGATTTTAGTTAAACAAATAAGAGGGACTGGTCCTCGAGTTAAATGCCTCAGACGCGCGGATGCCCGTCAGCACCATACGAATTCGATTTCGCAGGACTTATCGTCGCCCCTTGTAAAATAAACAGAGCGCGCAGGGAAACCCCGCGTTCATCCATGGAGTTGCAAACGAGACCGTTTCCCTGATGCGCTTCGCGATCGTTCGAATTCGTTTTCTAAAACTGCGACTGTGTGGCAGTATTATGTAGATTGCATGCGCGAAATGATAGTATAAAGTAAATCACGAAAGAGTTTTTGCCAAATCATTAACGTGGAATATAATGTGGAATATAATCTATCTACTAATTATATTATAATTTAATCTATCAATTATATTATAGGTGGAAATTCTTTGGAATACTTTAAGATGTTTATTACCAACATTATTAAAGTGTTCAATGTAATTTGTAATATGTTATTTTCCAGCTTCAATTTATGATTGTATTTCAAGTCCGACAAACTGAATTGATACGCAGTTATAGAACTGAAAATAATTTATAGCAATGTGTATTATTAGTATTTGTAAATGTAATAAATATTTGTAAAATATGTATGAATATTATTAAGCACTAAGATCTGCTTCGACTGAAAAAAAGATTTTTCTATTTGATTTTTAATTTATAATCTATTTGTTTTATTTCTTTGTGAATTCTATAAAGAGCAAATTTAAATACCAGTCATACATTGTTCGCTGTGCATTCAAAAAAATTTCAGATCAAGGAGAATCCACTCATTAATGTTTTCGATCTAACTTTTTTAATATCATTATGCTATTCTAGTTTGACGTTTTTTCAATGATAGATCATCAATTGATTGTGCTATGCGTTTGCAATTTACATTTTAGAAACATCCTATTGAAAACTTTTGCTCTTATCGCCACGTAAACATTATTTGTATGAATTTCTTTTATAACTTTTTACGATTTGTCGTCTATACATATAATCATGTGAGTATGCAGCATTGCGTCGTGAACGACAGTGCAATTCCATTTTTTTACTATTAATCTTACGTAATGTGATTAAAATTATAATTAAAATTAAATCAATTATATACAATAGAAATGATATATATTATTAAAAATGCATAACTATGCCTATTGATATAAAAATATAAATCAGAAGTTGTAGTTCATTCAGCTAAAAATTGTATTTAAAACAAATAATAAAAAATATCTCCATTAAAAAAATTTTAATTGTTATTACATTCTAAACTCGGCAAAATTTTTTTTGTTTTATATTTTTTCTTTTTTTCTATATTTTTCTATATTTCATTCGTTTCAGTTTGGTATATGTTTATCTTTCTCTTTCTATCTGATTTTCTACGTTTTTTCAAATATGAAACTTCCTAATATTATAATAATAATAAACTATCAGTTTTGTTCTATCAGACTCTTGATAGGTATTTATTATATTTTCACTCTACTTTATCCTTGCTAAACGTTTAAGATTTTGATTACAGTTTTAATTTCTAGTGGTTCTAATAAAATTATTTACTATCTAGGACATATTTAGTAGACATATTAGTAGAAAAAAACACGTAATTTCGAGAATCAATTTCATCAATAATTTGTCTTTGCATTACGCAAACTGAGATCGTGAATAGGATTTCCATAGCAAACTTGTTTAATAACAAGTTACAGATCCTGTGACACATGATTGTGACGCTTTAAATAAGATCTAATTAGAGTAAAATTAAAGTGAAACGCGAAATTACATAATAAGCAAAATTATGCAATCGACGCGCGAAATTAAATGTTACGTCTATATCTATATGCCATCAGACGAGATATTTTTATCCTGCTGGATTGGACGACTTTCACACTGTGGGCGGTACGCGAAGACGTCTGTGATTCGGAGCGAGAAATCTTTTGGGCTTTTGTCACCTAATTGGAGGCTGAAGAGCCAAGACTGTGGAGACTTCCCCACCCCGTCGGTCGGCCACATAATTACGTTTTGAAACGGGGATGTTCGACGTGAGGCAGAGTGCGACGCCGGTGGTCAGGTAGACGTTGGAGAAACGTCAATTTATTTAACGAGTTCCTGCACGCGCGTTGTTCGCCCATCATCAGGATCTGCCTTCGTGTATTGGCAGAAGTTACATCGAAACATCCCGTCCCGTCAGTCGTATCCTCACGCATTGTTCTCGGTGACTGCTGACGAGCAGCTTTAAAAGGATGGCATCGTACGAGAAACATAATAATTTACATCACCTATGTGATTTACGTGAAATTCCTCGCAGTACCAATTAATGTTAACATGTGATAATCGCATATCAATATTTAGAAGAACCTCTTTTCGAAATTGTATAATTTACGAAAAGAGACCATAATTTGTAAAAATTATCAAGTATTTATTTCATGAGAGCGCGGGCTTATAAAATTTGCGACTAGAATATATCATAACAAATACATTAGTCAATTTTGATTAATTTAAATGCAGAGTATTTGGTAATCAGTGTAACAATCCAAGTAGGAGGAAATTGTATACGAATAAAAATTTATAAAAAAGAAAGGAGAATTTATAAAAAGGATTGTCAAGTTAATTTCAAGAGATCGCAGGTGTAGAAAATTTATGAATAGAATATATCATAACAAAAGTGAGATAGGTTTGATTAATTCGAAATAGAACGTCTGGTAATCAGAGCAACAATGCAGGTAGGAAGAGATCGTATATGAATTTGTAAAAGGATATATTAAGTTGATTTCAAGAGATCGCTTGTAAAATTTGTAGATAGAATAAGTAGAAATAATAGACAAGTGACGAGTTTGTTTTAATTAATTCAAATGCAATACATGTTGCAACCAGCGTAACAATCTAGATCGTGTCATACACTGAAATATTTGTATATGTGAATATTTGTCTATAATATTTGTACATGTATATGTGAATGTATTTTCAGTACTGACATATACAACCATAGATAAGAGGAAATCGTATATACTTGTAAAAATCTTGTAAAAATGATTATCAAGTTGATCTTAAGAGAGCACGTGCTTATAAAATTCATATACGATATCAGGCAAGTGGTTCGCGAATCAGTTTTGATTAATTCGAATGCTGGGCGTCTAGTAATCAGTGCAACAATTAATCCCAATAGGAGGTGAGGCGAAGCCACGAAAACTCATCGGGTACTTGAATCGGCTATCGAATATAGGCTATCGAACGTAACTTCGGATATCCGCGTAACGCGAGGAGCCTTCGATGAAAAATGCGTCGATTTCTTCCGCCGAAAATACGACAATTACTTTTGCTCGATGCACAGTGGATTTGAGCTACGAGCTCCGTACGATTTCTCCCGTACGGGCGCGCCGAGGTAAACAAATTTGACGGTGTTTGTTCCTGCGCTCAAGTGGTATTTCTTTCTCGCCCTCGACTTCACTGACGGCTCGAGAAATACGGTTCTCACAGGCATAATAATTCGGAACTTCATCTCGGGGACCTCCCGTGTTCCGATGACGTAGCACTTCGCAGCGCCTAAATCGTTCCCTTTGTCCGCACCCAAGCGCGTTCATTTTTGACAGCTCCTCGCCAACTGACAAGGGATAGACGATCGCTCGCTCGCTTGCTCGTCTGGCTAGCCTTCGGTAGCTCAAATTTAGAGGAGAATCTTCAGCCATATACGCTTAAACGTATACTTATAAAAATATGAATATGTCATAATTATTATAATCTCTATCGCCACACGAAATCGTTGGTAACAATCCTTTTAATTAGTTCTCAAGAATTTAATTCTCGCTATGTCTAATGCGAGCACTGAGAGAAATGATTCTGTTATTGTAGGAACAAATCAAGGAAAAACAAATAATATTTGTTAAAAAAACGATCGATTTGTTATAATTGCAAATTAATTATTCGTCAATATAATAAATAATCACTAGTATCGCTAGCAAATAAGAGG
>NW_017259229.1:1408918-1432267 GCF_001594045.1 Atta colombica | reverse complement strand
GTGTGTGTGTGTGTGTGTGTGTGTGTGTGTGTGTGTGTGTGTGTGTGTGTGTGTGTGTGTGTGTATAAAAGTCGTAGATGGTTGCAAGGTCTCAAATCGTAAGAAATTGATCAATTCTAATCAAGTATTCTCCCTACTTAGTCTGTTTCCTACGACTTAAGACTCCACGATATTCATCTATGAATTCTATGTAAACGAGCTTAAAGTTTATCCAAAAGATTGGTTAGATTCTATATAGTTTGGTTCTGTTACTAATAATTGATTGGTATAGTAGATTAGCAGCAATCACAACAATTTGTTATCACATATTTACCAATCACCAGTTATATTTACCAATCACCAGTTAAAGGTACTAATGGCTTATTAAATTAACAAAATCCTTTCTCTCAGGAAGAGAGTAGATATTTGATATTATACACGGAAAGAATAATTTTGTTAAAATATAAATTTAGCTATAGATACAGAACTTCAAAATATTTATGTAGAAAATTCAAACATGATGAGTAATATTGTAAAAAATTTTGACATCTAAAAATGATTTTTAGCCAGCTGGTTGTTTTGTGTTAAATTTTTTTGCAGCATTACTTTCATTAAGTTTCCTAAATAATTATTTTGATGATGAAACAAAATTATTTTCAATAAATTACATACAACCCATAATATTAAAATATTAAGAGAAAAACATGAGTAATATTTCTGTAATTAGTGTGCGAATAAAATATTGCTCAATTAATTATTTTTAAATAAAAAATAATAAATCATTGAACATTTCAATTCTTTTTGGAATCATTCTTGGAGTTTACAATTAGTGATTCAATTTAAGATTATTAACAGTCTCAATGCGGAAGATATGAAAGATCCTTGTTAAAAGACTGTAAAAAAGTCTAGAATGTTTAAAATAATGTGAGTGGATGTATGTTCACTGTAAGAAAAAAATGAAGAAAAAAAATTATTTTCAGATCTGTATTTAACTGTACTTATATGTTCTTCAGCAAAATCATTCTTTCCGTGTATATATCATGAATATGTAAAATCTAAAACTATTCGCATGGATAATTAAAATAAGATTTAAAGTAAGATATATCAGAATCAGAATGCAGCGTCGAAAACAAGGAATACTTTCGTCGTTAAGTACTTATAGATCTTAAATTTTCATAATGAAGATGCGGAAAAAGAAGGCTGCAAAGTATCATTCCCGGTTTGTTCAATATGTTTTGCAGTCTCGCGACTGATGGGCGCCGCGGCGGCGGGCGCCGGGACCAACATGGCCGGCTGCTCGGTGGGCCAGTCGATGGGCGACGTGACCAAGTCGTCGGGAATGGGGGTGGGCGTCGGCGTCGGAGTCGGCGTCGGCATGGGCGTCGGCGCGATGCAATTCCCTCTGGCGCAGAGACGGAAGAGACGCGTACTCTTCACCCAGGCCCAGGTCTACGAGCTTGAAAGGCGATTCAAGCAGCAAAAGTACCTCAGCGCGCCCGAACGGGAGCATCTGGCGTCCTTAATTCATCTAACTCCCACGCAGGTATGTTTATAATTACTTAGTTAATTACTTGTTGTTTATACGTAAGTTTTAGTTTACGACAGGCACTTCATTTCGAATGTATTTGTACTTCGAAATGTTGCTCATTTTTAATTTTTTAAAAATTTCTGATGAAATTCATCGAGTTCGTCTCGTGTAATGTGATTTCGCGACTAAATATTTACCGCTATTGTTTTCCCAATTATACAAAGTTAAAAATCGAGACGTAGAATCTTTTAAACAGTTCTTTGAGACATCTTTTAAATATCTTAAAAATGTCTTATATTCTAAATATGGACTTGTTATTTTCTGATTTGTTATTGTGTATCATTTTCATTATACAGACGATGGCTATTAAAGTTGAAGGTACGAATTTTATGTTAATTTATAAATCGGGATGGCGTCTAGGATTCTTTCGGGATATCTCTATAGAGAGTTGAAAATCAGGAAATCTCGTTAAACACCCTGCAGCTATGGCACACAAAAAACTTAACAATAAGATGTATGCAGTAAGTACGTGAATCTTCAGACCGGAGCACAGATCTCTGCATAACGCATAAAGCATAAGAAAATCAATCAATCAAATCTTTTATTTTATAGGAAAGAAATGGAGAACTTTGATTGCTATATTTTTTATGCGTTATGTGTTATGCAAGACTTTGCACTGCAAATCCGAGAGTGTACAAAGTGTAGTACTTCAATATATATATATGATTAATAAAAATGATTAATAATCACATATAAAAACAGATTTACACATTTAAATGTGTATAGTCAGTTTTACACAGAAAATTAAATTACATATATATATTAAAGTCACTTTTTACACCCTTAGATTGTAGTGAATGCCTGTTCTTATTACAGTCTTTACTGTGATTAACCAATTCGTTTATTGTTTACGTTAAGATTTTTTGTGTGCCATGGTAGAAGGTGACGAACTGTTAACTAATTGATTCCTTTATCTAATATTCAATATCTGATTTAATCGTGGGACGAACTATATACTTATCCATTAAATATATTTCGCACAATTTTATTAAGCCTTGACGAAGATCCACGATAGTTATCTACCAAGCGGATAAGATAGCTGGTTCCAGCATACGCCGATTTTAACAAGTGTATTCATTTTCATTGAACGCAGACAGGTCTGGCCAGCTCGAGATGCGATATAGCGGTCTGGTAACAATAAATAATTGTTACGTGGCTCATTGGCCGCATCCTGCGTTGATGCACGTTCATGCGCGGATCTCCCCTTCGTTCGGTCTATCGTTTCGTCTACCGTTCGTCTCTCCGTCTGCGGTTCAATTCACTTATCAGCCCTTTGAAAACAAGCGCGTCGAATTGTCCGTTTGTCATCGCGACGTTTGCAACAAGGATGACGTTATCGATATAACTTAACTCAACTAACGCTAAGCGCCATAAAAATCTTAAAATATCTTTTACAGTCCTCTTTTGATCTTTATATAAATTCTTCAAAGTAATAAAACTTCATTTATTAATATTAGATTAACGTATATTGTGAAAGAAGTTTGAAATAACAAGTATTTGCTATTTTTTACTATAATTGCATGGAAAAATAATTATGGTTAGGAACTGAATTTTTATAGTTATTACTGTCATAATTTGTTAGTAATAAATTATATTTATAATTCTATCACAAGTAGGCACTGAAAAAGATCCACGGAAAGAACGGTGATGCAGATCTGAAAATAAATTTTAACTAAATTAAACTATCAAAATAATTATGTAAAACTTTCAAACTGATTGCTTATAGAATGTCAAAATTTTTGCAGAATTGCTCATCATATTTGTATTTGTATTGTTACATAATATTTTGTTAACAAAATTATGTTCTGTGTCTACCTATATTTTTAAATAATATTTAACGAAATCCATTCTTTCTGTGTATATTTAAATTATAGTCAACTTGTGGCAACCCTTTTCTCTCAGTGTAGATGAAATGAAATAATTATATTGATAAAATTGAGATTGGAATGTATTTGATTATATTTGATTACATTCACTAATTTGCCAGAAATAATTTGAACACAAAGAGTAAATATTCACATGCTTTCTTTAGAAACATTCTCAAAAAGAATGCGTGTCGTGTACGGATATTTGTAACTATTTACTGCAAAAAAAAAGAGCGAATAAAAACGACTAATTAGCGGCAGGTCTAAAGAGAAGCTTCACACAGTGAACGTTTATCAAAATGGAAAACGCTTCCTTAAACCGGAAGAGTCGAGCGCCCGCACGAAGCCCGGGCCTTCGAGCGATGATGACGAGTCGATTCCATGTCAAGCACGGAAGTCGGCAAAGAGCTCTGATTGCAATCAGCCGGGATTTTCATGCTCACCCGGGGCGAATGAGTACAAGCGGTACATAAGTTTCGACGAGTTTTATAGAAGATTGCAACGATCGTGGGAGCACGTGATCGAGCGAGGGAAGGAAATTGCGGACAATTTATGTTTCTCCCTACATATACATATATAAGTCTGTCTATCATCGTACACGCTTTGTGTTAAAATACGAATTACACGATCTCGCGATTTTAGAGATCACATTATACAAACACAGAAAAATATTTGCTGTTTAAAAAGAACAGCCAAAGTATCTAAAAATTTAACTAGATATAAATATGAAAATAATTTCATTAGATTATCAAAATAATTGCATGGAATACTTAAATATTAATGACTGCAATGCTGTAAAAAGTTTTAACAGTTTAATCAGTTTAAGCATTCTACACAATTTAATGGTCCAAATAAAAGTTTTGTTGAATCTGTATCTTGCTAAATTTTTAAATATTTCAGCAAAATCTTTTTTCTTCCATGTGTATCTAAAAATTTAATTAAAAATAAAGCTAGATACAGATCTGAAAATAATTTTGTTGGTTATCAAAATAATCAAGAGACACTCAACCTAGTTGCTAAATATTAAAATTTTTTATGGCATTGCTTATCTCGCTTAAATATCCTAAATAATTATTTTGGTGGCCTAACAAAATTATTTTCAAATCTAAGCTAAATTTTTAGATACTCCAGCAAAACTATTCTTTTCATAAATGTTTATTCAAATATGATATAAATACGGTATAAATATCTAACATTTAACAGTTCTCCTCCGCGTCTCGCTGCGATCAACATTTTTTGACAATCGTATTTCAAATCACTATATCGATCTCGCGGTCAAATCACAAAATCACAGATAAACGGCTGCCCGCAATCTCGATAGAAAAATCTCTTGCCGCGAGGATGCAATCTATAAAAAAAAAAATGGCGACGATATCGGAACGCGTGACGACGCATTACATTTATCTCGTTGGTGTCTTTCCCGTCCCGCCGATTTCTCGTTCCGTTCCCTCCGGAGCACGTCCTCCCTCTTATCCCCCTGGCACGGGGCACACACAGATGGGTCCCTCCATTTTGCGCTCGCATTGTTACTCCAAGTACCCGGCCCCCCTACCCCTTCGCGCGGTGCGGTGTTACAATGCCTAGCCACTCCTGGGCATTGTTACCAGTATTGTTATTATTATCGCTACTGTTGCCGGTTGCGGCCGAGTGGCGAATGGAAAAGCAGAGGGCCGGTGAAGCCAGCTGCTACATCGAGTGTCGCATTAGAGGCAAATTACACTCCCTCCCCTCCCCCTCTCTCTGGCCCGCCTATCGTAGCTTTTATCCCACTTCTCCATTTTCTCTCCGTTTTTCCGAAAAGTTTTGACCTATCGAACTGTCCGCGAAAACCTATCGGTGATATCAGATATCATCTTTATTATCTGAAACAAACGCTATTACAATTGCGTTGTTACGTTTATTGTTTACACGTTAACGAAGGTTGACAACGTGCATCGAACTAATTATAAAATAGTGTTGAATTATTTATATTCCTAGATAAGAATATTCCTAGATAATATATGTAGATATGATCAGAAGTATTTTTGATTACAACGAATAGTGCAAGGAATACTGAACTATAAAATAATGTCGGATATAAGAGAATTAGCAAGAAAGATAGATATCGTTATTTATTAAGCGCTCTAGAATCGCGAATTCTCTCAAAAAGCAATGCATAATTGCAAAATTGGACACATAAAGAAAAATTGGATACATAAAATACATAAAATAAGATTATAAAAATAAAGATAAAAAGGAAATAAAATATATAAAAATAGCAAAGATGAAAGAAAAACTTATAAAAGAATACTTATCTAATAACATACTCAAAAAACATATTGAAAAACAAGATGTAGGACACAAATACAAATCAAATTATACATTTATACTTAATAAATTATTGTTTAATTTGTATTTGAAATCATGCAGAGAGATGGTACAGCAAATATTCCATGATATACTATTCTAAAATTCCGCAGTATTCCAAAATTCTGCTGCTAAAAGATCGTTTAAAAAATTTTGTGCGGTACAACAATAGCAATAAATGAAAGAACGAGAGAGAGAAAGAGAGAGAGAGGGAGGGGGAAATTAAGTTTAGAATGAAGACTTATTGTTCTGAATTCAAAAACCAGATATACATGAGAGAGACAAGAGAGAGAGAGAGAGAGAGAGAGAGAGAGAGAGAGAGAGAGAGAGAGAACAGGAAGATCGCGATCGCGTACGATTCAGCTACGTGAATAATAATCATAATAATGGGTTTGCGTACCACCGAGTCTTCGCACTCCCCCTCTCTCCCCTAGTTTCATCCCCCTGCACTGCGGTCGGCAACCCCATGGTGCGCACGTCAGGAGAGGGATCGAATCCCGTAGAGCAGAGGGCGAGTTCAATGCTGTGTAAACACGTCGCTACCGCCGTTTTTGAGATCGGCATAGACGAGAGATGAGAGACGAAACGATCGACAGCGCAATGGTACGACTAGTGCCACCATCACGGTTTCCTTTGACACAATAATGGGAGAAATGGCGTCATTAATTCACGGATGTTCGCCCTTAACATTAGTATTAACCCCCTCAATTCTAGTTCACAATACATTCGCAATATCTTTATTTCTAATTTTTTTTAAATATATGGAAAGACCATTTTTGTTAAAATATTTAAAAATTTAGCTGGATATAGAGCTGAAAATTTTATTAGACCATCAAAATAATTGTATGTACGATCAGGCCCGATGGGTTGTATATGAATTTGAAAAAATCCACACTCAAAATTTAGCTTGATGTGGAGATTCACACCTAAAAAATTCAAGAATTGAATTTAAAATCAACGGTCAATTTTTTTAAACTTATATGGAGAAAATGCGCGACTGCCGATACTCGCGATGGCAGAACATTGTTCCTGAGTTAAAATTATGACACATCAGTGAATTAAAATTCACTTGAAAGCTTTTGAATTGAATACTTTTAGGTGCCGTAGACTTTATTTAGAAATAAATTTTTGTTTCGTTATAAAAGAAATGTTGAAAATATGCAAAAAATAATATTTAATCAAAATCAATTTAATCAAAATCCTGACGTGCTACGCAAATTTTGCCAACGATTTGGTGTTCAATGTGAAAAAATCTTTAAAATCTGTACTATGACACTTTGGAAAAAATTTGGATGTTGAACAGTATTAGCTAAATATTTAGGTACTTTACCAAACCGTTCTTTCTGTATAGAATCTCATGTATATCGTGTATTTTATCTTGTCCATTCTTCAATTTTCATGTCGATCTTCCCTTAAGATTATTAGAATTCCCTTAAGATTATTAGGATTTATTTATGAGTTAAAATTAATTATAAATCAATTTATGAATTTCACTAATATTAGCTCTTTTATTATCTCTTTTTTTATTATTATTATTATTATTATACTAACAAAATATTCTCATAAAGAAGAGAGAGGTATAAAGAGTTACACAAAAAATTACACTACTGTGAAATTTTTTTTCCGATGCAGATTTCCGTATAATCGAGGAACGAAATTTTTGGTACTGAAAATTAGTAATCCGAAATTCAAGAATTTGACACATCTCAACTGAATTACACAGATTGGCGATTTCTTGGTTGTCAAATGCATGCAGTTAATCGAACGTCCTGCAACGCGTGCTCGCATCTCTCAAGAGCACTCCCAGCACCCTCGCATAATAACGCACACATGAATATGTCACTGGCTTTTGCAGTCCGCGATATCTACACGGACAGAATGCGGCCGACATAATTGCACTCCTTTCTGCACTTCTATGTCATTCGTGCAAGATACTTGCCTATTGATGCATGTGAGTTGCCCCGACGACGCTGCATCTACAGATTAGCACAAAAATTATCGAATTCTGCATGGAAAAAATAATTTTGTTGAAATATTTAAAAATTTAGGTACAGATATACGACAGATTTGAAAATAATATTATTGGATCAAAATAATTACGCATAAGAAACTTAAGCGTGATAAATAATGCTGCAAAAAGTTTTAACATTTCAGCAACCAGTTTGAGCGTCCTAGATAATTATTTCGATGAGCCCAATAAAATTATTTTCAGATTTGACCAGATGTATCTTGTTAAATTTTTAGATACTTCAGTAGAATCATTCGTTTAAGTGTTTTCTATAATTCATTATGTTTTCATTCTTCATCTTTTATATTTACATTTAAATTCTTTATTTTCTCCGAAAAAAATGTAACGTGAAAACAACGCTGATTTTTGTTTCAAATGTTATTTTACTTACATAAAATTTTGAGTATTTCTTTTCACAAGATCAGTATGCTTAAAATATGAATATAATTAATAACTGATAATTATGTTTTTATAAAGCAAGATATTTAATTTATTATTAAATTAAATTCAGATTAATATTCAGATGAAAACGGTTTTTTGTGCTTCATCCTGTAGCGTACAAACCATAGTTCTTTGTAACGTATTCGTGATACTCGCGCCGAGGGTGCATATATTCAGACTGCAAACATCCCTTAACAGCGCTTTATCGCATCAATCCTCTCGCCTGCCGATTCTGAAAAGATGCTAAAATTAAAAGCCCGAGCTAACGAAAAAGCACGATCTACGTGTCGATAGAGATTTAACGTTTCTTCGTTCTTCTCCGCTCTTTTTCATTGAATAATGAAAATGACTGAGTGAATAATGACGTGACGAGACATTTTTTACATAAAAAATCTTTGGAGAATTTGAAGTTAGGTATTTTTTAATAATGTGAATAATTTTTTAACACTAGAAGTGTTAAATCAACATTTTTTACTCACTAAAAAGATCAAGTGAATTATTATACTATAAAACTATACTATAATACTATAAAAATGAAGAAAGTGATGAAAAATTAAATATTTTATCAATATAAAGGCTTTATAATGATTGAAAGATAAAAACAATTTTAGAATTCTATCTTTTACACACAAGAAATATAACAATAAAAAATAAAAACAGTCAATAATGATTGCTGATGCTGATGGTCAATTAAACTCTTTTCAGAGATATTAAAGATATTCTATATAGCTATATACATGTTTTTACGCCATAAAATTGATCACTTTCAGACTTATTCGCAAATAAAAATAAGATAAGATAAGATAAAGCGGAATAAAATCACGCGCTATCTTTCCGCAAGAAATTACTCCACGCATCGCTTCGCGGTAACCAGAAAGTCATTTCTATTTGAGGGCTGGAAGACCCCTGGTTTTCAGACATCACGCTGGGTAATCGGTAAGTCATCTCCGGCCGACGGCATTGAGTTAAAACAACAAAAGGGAGGCGGAATCGTGTTTGTCCTCGGGCTACCACTCAGCAGGGTCAACATGGGACAATTAACAGCCCTAATCATAATTTGACGTTAGTTGATCCCCGGTATTCGCAGGTTCATCGTCGTACCGGCAGGCTCTTTGCACGCAGACATCTACACGCGTTAATCCTCTACCTCGAAGCGAACTACGAGTCTCTGTTATCGATGGACATAATGCTCCCATTAAACAGATATTAAACGTTGAATAACGTGATAATTATCAGAATCAATTATCCGAAAGAAAATTTTATTCATTCGAACAATATTTATTCGCAATATGTCTATTAAACAGATATTAGTTTAGCTGACTAATACGATGATTATCCAAATCGATTATCTAAAAAAAATTCTATTCATTCAAATAATATTTATTCGCAATAAATTATATACATGGAATTAAATTATATACATGGAAAGAACGATTTTGTTTTAAAGTATTTAAAAATTTAACTAGATGTATAAATTTGAAAATAATTTTATTAAATTATCAAAATAATTATATAGAACGCTCAAACTAGTTGAGAATTAATATTTTTTACAGCTCGTCATGTTTGAGTTCTCTTCATAATTATTGTTAATTATATTCATGTTCGAACATGACAAATAATACTGCAAATTTTGGCATAAGTAACCATATTATGTTATGTTTACTTTTATTTTCACGAAAACAATATTAACATTGCAATAAAATCATTTTCAACACAAAATAAAGATTGAAGTTTCAGAAGTTTACTATTTATTTCGAAAAACGCAATAAAATACCATTTTTTATTTACAAATAAGAGATTTTTCTTTCTAATCCTTTTTTCATTCTCAATTTCGTTCAAATTTGCGGTATCGCGATTATCGGTATGGCTGTTTTATCGCGAACGCACAAGCATTGAAGAATCTCACTAAAGAAAAATGTACGTACGCAAGTGATGAGAGCTTACGGCTCGTTTGTGCTACGTCGCGTCATAACGAACCCCAACCAAGAGAATCACCCGGCCCGAGGCTGTATAAACCACCGGATAATCCGGGCGAAGGTTGGTGTCGAGTCAAATTGCCCGAGGAGGCCTGTTGTACCTAGCAAGGGGCAGGCGGTGTGGCCCGTCGTTTTGCGTCAACCCCCGATGTACTCGCGACGTAATGACGTTACGCTAACTTGATCAATCGTCCACTCTATCCGCCTCCTCTCTCTTCCTCATCCCGACCGATCTCGTCCTGGGTCGCCTACCTATCTACCTACGGGCTTGACTCTGTTCGAGCAGAGGCTAACAGATACTCAATGCCTCCCGAACGCGTGTCCGACGTGTTCATAGCACACGCGCGATATAATCGTGTCTCCCCTTGACTTCGCGTGCCACCCACGAGATTTATCGGCATTTAATGGGCCAACTAATGTCAAACGGCGACACGCGTTACCTGGATATAGGAGAGATCGTTACAACAAGTGAGCGAGAATGAGAGAGAAAGAGAAAAAGAGATGGTGCTGAGTGGGCTTTGACTCGTAGAGTGGAACGGACGGAAAGAAGCTCGAATTACGTTTGACCCTCTCTCGTACATTTGTTCTACGTGTAAGGAGATACTATCAGGATCTGCTTTATATAACAATTCGAAAATAACACTTTGAAATTTTGCGTACTTATATAGACTGTTACAGGCTGTTTTGCCTCATGTTCCGCAATCATACGTTCATTGTTTTTGTAACAAAATAACAATGAAGAGTAAATGACGAGATACTTCAAATGATCACAAAATTAAATGAAAAGCCTAATTAAAATTACTTTACTGAAATAAATCTTGATAATTTTTCTATGATACTATGATCTTATTTTCGAAAAATCGTATAGAACGAACATTTTATATATTTATTAAGTACAATGTACTTTCAAGCCTTTGCTACATATAGCAAGAGTCTAGGTTAATTTTCATTACTTTTACAAGTACCTATAATTATACAAAAATTATTAAGTAATTAAAATGATTAAAATTGTTAATATAAAACTATAATTAAAATTTTTTATTATTGTATAATGATTTTTACATATATTTTAACATCTTTAGAAAATATTTGTAAAGTTTTAAAAAAGAAGGAAAGAGCAAAGATCATTATATTTAGTCAAGTGCTCCTGTATAAGTATTTCGAAGAAAAGAAATGCGCAGGACACGAATAACCCATCGTGTGTACTAATAAAAGATTAATACACGTATGGTAGCATAAGAATCAATCAATAAAGCAACATGCTACACGATTAGAAAGATCCATGACACCTAAACGGATTACATAGATTTGTTTCCGTCAATTAGTTTGAAAAATGTTGACAGGTATTTTTATGATTTGCCGATGCCTGAAGAGAACTGCATCGTTCGGCATGCCGAGCGTTTCATTTACCTGTCTGAACAAGAGTAAACTGCAAGTTAATCGGAAGTTAAAGCCTTGCGTTAAGTAAATTTTTGCCGGACTCCTATGGGCCTTTTCGCAAAGGGTACGACCTGCTCGTCTCTCTAAGATAAATATGGATTGACGTTCCACCTGAAAAACGTTTATACCTGAGGACAGCAGTACTTTGTGATATTTCGCGATTTGATCCTCTCACAATTAAAAACCAAATTCTGCGGATGTTTTCATTTTCTATATCTCAATAATTACATGGGTTAATAAAAATTTCACCTTTCTTATGTTAAACTGATCTGAGTGTTTTTAATAGTATTTTTGCTCTGATTTTAAATCTAGATATAAATAAATGATTCATAGAAAATGAATTATTAAATTTAACATGATAATTTAATAGAATTTTTTATTTATTATAAAAGGCAAATCGAATAAATAAATCATTTTAATGAAAAAAGACTCCATAAAACATTATTATTGTTAGCAACATGTTTTTAAAAAGAGATATGTTGATTACAAAAAAATTGGATAAATTCTTATAGGATAAATTTCTAATTTTTAGTATCAACCAAAATTACACATTTAATAAAATCACTCGTCGATCAATGTTATCGCAGATTTACATTAAGTCTTATTACATCTTGTTCAATACAGCTCTGCATGACATGCTTATTGAGAGCAAACAAATTTGGTGGAATAATAAAAAAATAAGCGAAGGTAAATGTGAGGATTTTATTTCATGGCGCTGTCCAAAAGTGTGCAAAGCACGCTTTAAAATAAGATTGATTTCACAGGACAGTGTCCAACTCTTTCCAATGCAGCAAAACGTGCTGGGACTCAATGAACAAAATTCACACATCAGAAGCGCTTGTCGTTCGAGGTCGATATTGTTAGCCTTGAATTTCATGCCTGCGCACCGTGTTCTTACGTACACACCAGTTATATATCCCTATCTTGTTTAACTTTCCCTGTTTACACACCGCATCGCGGCGGGAGATGGACAAACGAACTGACGGACAGCAGTTCCCTTGAAATAACAATTCGCTGCGCATCCGCTCGCCGCGCGCGTTCCGTTTTCATCGTCGAATCTTTCACAGAGCGCAGCCTTTGGATTTACTAGTTTAGGTACAACGAAGCACGATGTACGCGCGAATCGTACACGCAGAAAAATGTCCGGTTGGATCAATTAGAATTCTACTTGAAAATGAACGAATCAGAATTTTCTCGTTAAATATAGAATTCTAATTCAAATAATCGGAATATTAGTTGATATAATTAGAATCTTTTTACATATATTTTCAACCAGATACTTTTCTCACAAGGGTGCAAATTGCAAAAATAATATCAAAAAACTGACATTACCAGTTAAAAAAAATTACGTTTAAAAATAGATATTCTAGATAGTCGAATCTTGGCATTTTATGGATTCTGTACAAAACGTATGGCCACTTTAACTTAGATATAAAATATCTCAAGAACAATACATTTTTGAAAGAAATGTTTCGGATAAAAGTTTAAGTATAAGATTTGAAGAGGACCATCAAATGAGTTACTTAGATTTTGAATCCAAGGTCAAATGAGAAAAAATTAACCTGGACCTTATTATAAATAGCTCATCTCATAGTCTTTCTCAAATCGTACAACTTTCATTTAAAATATTCTTTTCAAAATTTCAACGCATCGGCGCGCTGTTTCTCGAAGATACTCGGAATCTTTCCCAACGTGCGAATAATTCCCTAACAATCTTCCAAACCTCTCTTTCGAAAGTAGAACATACCATAAGGGATGTTAAATACAAAAGTTTGCAATGAGATCGATTTGGTTCGGAAGATCAAAATCCTACGAGAGCGCGGATCTAGAAGATCCACGTCACACATAATTCCGTTATATATTCTACGTAAGCTCGCGCATAAGTAAATGGCTGTTTGTAGATCTCTCAAAGTCAGAGCGCGGCGTACGTAGCCGAAAACTCGACGAGCTTCGAGTGGATTATCGGTAGAAAAGGAATTAACGAACGGGAGCAGCAAAAGAGGTACTTCCCTCGTCTAGTGCCTCTTCGTGGCTTTTAGATAAGGTCTCTCACCCCCTACGCAAAACCGGCTGTGCCACAAAGCGTACGTAAAAACTCACGCAACGAACAACGGCGAGGGCTGCGAGTATTACTTTCCTTCGCGATAATGCTCCTTAAGATGAATTCACTTTAATGATGAGCCATTCTGTAAAAAAATCGTCTCAAGCAAATATGTGTAACAATGAAATCTGTGTATATTACATTTTCAGGGATCATCAAGGATTTATTTAAACTTTGAATAAATATGTAATATTTTATTTTTTATAAAGTAGCATAGAATAAAATTAAAGTCAATAAGTAGAGTTTTTTTTATACATTTAAATAGTTTTAATCTTTTTCAATTTTATAGAACTTTTAATTTGACATAGAGTTTTTATTCAATTAGGATATTATAGAACTATTAAATCGATTTTATATGTCGTGAAATTCAATTTTGTAAAAACTGTTATGACAAATCCATCGATGATATAGCGAGGATTTGTTGAAAATTATACAAATTAAGATAAAGGAAAAATATTATTATTTTTCCGATCGTAACAAAAAGAATGGTTTTGCCGAAGTATCTAAAAGCTAGACAGGTCTGAAAGTAATTTTATTGAATTATCAAAATAATTATGTAAGACACTCCCGAATTGCAAGAATGTCAAAATGTTTTGCAACATTGCTCATTATGCCTAAATTTTTTCTACATAATATCATTTTAATCCAACATAATTATTTTAAATCTGTAAAGTTACTTAAATTTTTAGATGTTTCAGCAAAATCGTTAATTCTTTCTGTATTTAAATCCGATTTTTTCCAAAAAGAAGCTTTGTATTAAAAATTCTTAATTTTTTCATGTTTTTTTACTCGAAAAGGACGGTTTTGCTAAAGTATCTAAAATTTTAACTGTAGATACAGATTTGAAAATAATTTTATCAGTCCATTAAAATAATTAGAACGATCAAATTAATTATTAGAACATAAAAATTTTTGCAGTATTCCTCATCATGCTTAAGATTCCTAAATATAAATTAATTTAATGGCCAACAAAATTGTTTTCAAATATGTAGCTAATTTTTAGATATTTCACTAAAATCATTCTTTTCGTGCATATAAAACTGCATCATCGATCGAAAGTGTTCGTCGTAATCGTTTTTATAAAGTTAAATCTAACAATATATACAAAGCAACACGAACTTTAGAAAACAAAAATTGAATAGTAGAGAAAAGTAGTACATCACACGCGGGACAACCATTGGTATTCTGACCATGTTCGAGGCGACATCCGAGAGGGGTGAAAGGAATTTTCGAGGGCGGCCGATCCCGCTAATATTCAAAGAATTAGACAGACGGTGGCGGATCCTCGAGACGCGGTCGGCTGGACGGACCCCTTAAAGTGCTTTCGTTGCATTCTCGACACACGCAACTCAGATGTATAATGGGGGTTATATCGGCTTCGGAAACGAGGTCGGAGCGTACAACAGCCACTCGACGAGGTTACACGCGGTAACATATGCGCTCTATGGATCAGGACGATAAAAATCAGCTACTGCAAGACGATACGCAATAGTTGAGTTTACACTATACCGATGAAGAGCCCGCCTGACACACCTGACAAATTCGGGCTATGAAAATAACATTCAGAAATAACAATTTCTGCAAGAACATCACAAGATAGAGAAACGAACAGTCAATAAAAATATTCTTAAATTTAATTTAGGGGATTCATTTTTGTTGAACTTTTGAAATTTAATTTGTCATCTGAATATAAGACTTTTTGAAAATTAAGCTTCGGATGAATAAATGTGTTATAATAAATATGAATTATATTTCTTAATTAATTTTAAATAGATCTAATTCGCTTGATTTTTAATTTAACATTTATTCGCTAAATATATAAAACATTGTCTTGATAAGAGACGATTGACGATTTGAAATTGACCGAAGAATTTATTATTAGTTCAAAAAAAAATTCTGTATATCTCAATTGTTGATATAACGAGAATTAGTCGATGAATTTTGATGCCTGGTTTATCCAGAACAGAGAAGGTAGCTTTTGAATTTTCAGTTGGAACAGTCGCGTGCGATTAGGGTCGCTCGAGACTGCTTTTACGGCAATTGAGCTAAGCGATCGTGGAAGTTGTGCAGTCGTCTGGATGGAATCGAGATCGACATCTGCTTATGGCAGAAGCGCGTTATAATCCGCGCTATATGCATTGTTCGATCCATAGAGGCTTGATCACATTCAAGGCAGGCTTTATAATCCAAAACATATCTTACCGCTTGATTAAATTTTTTAACAGGTTTTGTTACCACAAAACGTAAGATATTCGATATAAATCGATATAAATATAAGTTTAGTAATATATGTACCTACAATTTTTATTTTTATATTCTTATTTTTAAATATCCGAATAAAAACAAGTTATTATTAATTAAAATATTGAATGAGGAATAGACAGTAACAATAATTTATTAATAATATTCATTTCTATTAATGTAAATTAACTTGCTTTTTATCTTTTTTTAGCTCTGAGTTATTAAAAAAAAAATAAAAAATAAATTAAACCGAAATTAAGATTAATCTACATAGAAATGGACACAACAGAATTTATTATACTAAAAGAAATAGACAAATCATTGTTATTAAGATTTATTCCTCTTTCAACATTTTCATTTAAGAAGAATATTAACTTTATTACAAAAAATTGTGAGAAGTAAAATGGCTTCATTAATTTTGGGACACATTTTTATGTATTATTACGCAATAGATGTGAGACAAAAGATATATTTTGATCAAGATTTTGAATTTCTAAGTACCGATCACTGTTGTTTCTCGCAAAGGACGAACAATTGTAATTCCATGAGATTATCTTTGAGATTTTCACCTAAAATTCACACAATAGAATTGAGAGACTCTCGGTGATTCTTCCGATAAAAATAATACATAAAACTCGTATTATTTTCCTCCTCAACACTGAGTATCCGCATAAAGTGAACGAGGCGTTAAATTCCCCTCGAAGAAATAACACAATCTTCTAAATCGTGGATTACGGACTTATAGCATCAGAATAAGGAATAGCTAGAGGCCGATTCAAAATGCGTTTGACAAAGGCTCGTGCCTCCGTCTCTGAAAAAACATCCAAGGGTCTACCTAGCGATAGTTCGCGTACGAGATATGTCATCCGTTTTATTTCGACATAAAGAGCGACTCAACGCGGTCGATTTTAGACTTTACTTCAAAGAACTTCACAGAATATTTATAGAATGTCCCAAATATCGCGCCTGTTCTCTCCACTATACAGTATGTCTTTATATATATTCGGATATACAGTCTACATAACAAAATTTCTTGACTTATTTATCATTCTTACTCCATAGATGATGATATATTATATTTGGTTATATCTGCTCTAAATATGTCGTTGTATTGCATGGAAAGAATAATTTTGTTGGATCAAGATGGATCAAGATCATTATATAGAAAATTCAAACACAATCAAAAACATGCTATAAAAAATTTTATATTCTAGCAATCAGTTTGAGCGTCCTACATAATTATTTTGATATTTCAGCAAAATTATTTTTAATTGTATATGTAGCTACATTTTTCAGTAAAATCGTTTCTTTCTTTCCTGTCTAATTCTTTTATCAAAGATGCACAGTCATAATTCAAAAGAGCTGAAAAAAATTTCTTTCTTTTCAATGAAAGATCCATTTACATTTAATGTAAAACATATAGATTATGACATTAATATTGTTGTTATTTAATAAAGACTTAATTGTGCGTTTTATATGTGCTTTACAGGTGAAGATATGGTTCCAAAATCATCGGTATAAATGTAAGAGGCAAGCGAAAGAAAAAGCCATGGCCGAGCAAAACGCCCAAAATCAGGTAATTACGCAAATTTCGAAGTCTTGTGCAAACCGCTTCGAAAGTGAAACATATGTTGAATATAATATTACGAATTTCGCGAAGACGCACCATGTCGATGACTTCTATTATGTCTAAGGAATTCATAAACGCTACTTGTTTGTAATAATCGTTAAGTGATATACGCATATATTGCATAGTTTATATAATCTTTGAATCTATTTATTGTCATGAAATTATATAGATAGAATAAGAAATTGTGATTCCCTGGTCAAGAAATTTAATTGTTGAAAACAAATGCGCAATGTATTGTTATAGATGATATCGAAAGTAATAAAATATATTATGTATATAGTAAAAAGTGTTTGTGAGCTATTTTGGCTAGAAAAAAATCACACCAAAATTTTCATAATCGACCGATGCAATCGGATGTCAAACATATTATTTCGTGCATTCGGCATCGAGATGCTATCGCGTCTTCGGATCATTCCAGCGATTTTAAAACAATGACAGTCCGCACTCGACGGAAATGTCGCGTCATGTAGTCGACCAATCCGAAATGAAATGGCTTTAAATGAGAAATATCGCGGAAGCCGCATAAATCCTCGCATCCGCATCATATTTCGTTTCGAGAGTGCCACTCAACGGCTCGAAGCGATTTTGCATTTATTTTGTTATGTCATTTGGAATTTCCGAGGGATATCGCGCAGTGCGTCGTCGACAGAACGATAAAATTGCTCGCGTTGAGCACGTAATCACGCGCCCGTCGCATTTCACATGGCTCAAAAATATAGCGCGAGATTACAGAGTCGAGTAAAATAGCGAATTTGTGCGTCCGATGAAATTCAATATTCGCTATAATCCAAGTTAAAAATACGTGGGATGTTGAATAATATTGACGGAGATAACTACGTCACATGTGGAGATAGAAGTGAAATGCTTTAGTGTATATTACTTTTGCAATTCAAAAAAAGCGTGACTTTAATGAGGAATAGTTCGCACAGAATATCTTTAAATCAATAAAATATAAACACGAAATTTATACGGAGAGGAAGGTTTTAAAATAGGCTAAAATATTTAAAAATTTAGCTAGATACAGTTCTGAAAATAATTTTGTTGAATCATTAAAATAATTAAATCATTAAAATATGTATAAGACGCTCTTAATAAGTATTATAAAATTTGAACATCAAATTTATTCGTTAAATGAAATTTAAATGTATGGACTATTTAACAAATGTATAAATAGTCAAATGTCAATAGTCACATGTTAAATAGATAATACTATTTAACAAAAATCTGATCACGCGCTACATTTTGTCACTCATTTTTATATCAAATACTGAAATAAATTTCATTTTATATCAAATACTGAAATAAATAAATTCCGCATTGAAAAATTTAGCTAATTGTAAGATAAAACTTACTTAGAATTAAAAAAAAAATACAAAGGATTTTACATGATTTTATCTTAATTTATTAATTTTTTATTACTAATTAATTCATTACTCATTCATATCAGTAATGTAAACGAATTAGTTAGTAATAAAATCGTTTTAATATTATATCCTTTTTGATTGGTTTCTTTTTAAATATTTGCATTGCAAAAAAGATGTGTACATGCATTTCTTATTATCTACAAAATTAATTTTGCAATTAACAATTAATTTTTTGTGAAAATAAATTCACGGACGGATTAAAAAGTACTGTAATAATCTGTTAACATCTTCGTTTAATCTTTTGAACATCATAATTTTCAGCATAGTCTTTCAGATTTTTAGAGTCTATTTATTGAAATAAGCGGTACACATTCACGTATATATAAACATATACACACATAAAGAATACTCGGCTTGTATCGCTGTATTAAAATAATCGATACTTTACCGTCGGTAGTAATCGAGTACTTGAATACACTGAAGTGTATCGCGAGCATTTCTAATGGCAACAGACGCGATCGCCGAGATACCGTAGCTGCTACTTCGAAACGTGCCGTGTCTTTCAGATCTTTTACCGAGAGATACTCACATAACCGAATATGAATTGCTCCCTCTCTGTGTCTCCCTATTTTCCAAAGAATATTATTCAAAAGAGACGTCAGAACGATCATCGTGATACACACTTTGGAATTTTTTTTGAATAAATTAGGATGTGACGTATGCGTTGTCACGAAAGTAGCAGGCCTACTTTAACGCGACGGATTCTCCAACCATACGAAGATAAATACGATTGCGCGATTTATATAATCAGGATTGTCACAAAACTGGAAATCAAAGAAATCAGAGAAATTAAGAACCAGAAATCAAGGAAACCAGAGAAAAGTCAGAGAATTTTGCAAAATTTTTTGGAAAATTCTTGGTTTTAAATAAATGTAATATGCGTACTTCACACTTACGCAGGAACAAACTTAACAATTAAATAAAAATGTGTCAACAATATTAATAATATTTACGTTGCCATAACGTTAAATTGCTCAATAAAATATTTAAAGGTTTTCAAATCAGGATGAAAATTCCAAAAGTTTAAAATTCCAAAATATTATTGAAACCATCAGAGAAAGTCATGAAATTTTATCTGAAAATCAAGAAAAAGTTATAGAATTTTAGGATAAAGAATTTTACAACTCTGATAATTTCTAAACTACGTTGACGTTAATAAAAAATCCAAGTCTAGAATATTAGATTTCTTGATCAAAAAAAAAGGTTAAATAAATTCAAACTTTTATATTTTTTCTTGCCTTAAAAAAAGCTTGTAAAATAACTTTGTTTCCTCGACTACTTCCTCGACAATAAATACGATTGCATGAAACTTGTAAACGACATCACGCAATAAAAAATTCGTAAGAATGCAATTGATCAAGAAACAAAAGAAAGAAAGTCAAATTCAGACTTTTATATCCGTACTTTTTTATCTTAAAATGTAGAAAATGTTTGTAACATAAAACTTCTATCGCCATTTAAATTTTATTCGAGAGTATTTACTTCGTGTAGATTATTATGACCAAACATTGATTTATCGTATAAGAAAAGACGCTAAGTATAAAAGTATATTTGCAAAAGTTGATGAAATGACATCAAAAGTATCAAGATAAAAGATAGCAATACGATCTTTGCACGAGGAATTAATAATATTGATTATCACAAAAATCTAAGTTGTAAAGAGTAATTCATCAGAAGAAAGAAGAAAGAATTATAATTAAATTGGCGTAAAAGTTACACGGAAAGAATGATATTTTGCTGAAGTATTTAAAGTATTTAATTAGATATAGATCTAAAAATAATTTTGTTGGAAACATCAACAGAATTATACGAAACTCAAAACATAATAAGAACAATTCTGTAACAATTTTAATATCCCATGTAGGATTTTACAATCGATTGTGCTAGGTCATTATTAGTTGCCACAAGTCAGGTACTAACCCAATACTGACTAAGTACTGAATGATAACTTGGGCCCAGTATTGGTTGACAAAAGTCTATTCTTTTTCCACCTCAAGTTCTGAACTGGTGGTACATTGATGCATAAGTTAGAGTGAGAGAGCTGTAGTTTGTTTCACTCTAACTTGTTGCACTAACTGAACTAATTCAGAATTCTTCGAAAAAGAACAGGCCTAGAGCCTTGGCACAGTTGACAATTATAGCGTTGACTAAACATTGATTTCTAGGCTGTTAGAATCCCTATATGAAATTCTAACAACCTAAGCATTTTAAGCATCCTATATAATTATTTTGATAATTCAACGAGATTATTTTCAGATTTGTGTCTATAGCTAAATTTTTCGATGCTTCAGTAAAACTGCAGTTCTTTACTTATAGATACAAGGTGTCCTTCACATGACACTCGTCACTTCGTTATCGCTTTAGGCAAATGATATTTTCACGAAATATGCGGACAAGTATCACGGATGCAGTGCGACGGCATAAGCGGATTTACATAGCGCACTTTTACACATCGTCGAGGGACGATGCGCGTATAACATCGCTCATTGAAATTCGATGAAAATATACACATAGTTTACGCAAGGACGAAGTATACTTTTAAATGATACGCGCAATTTTTTCCACCTCGCGGTATTATCATGTCCGATGAGCTTTGCGCGTTTATCGATTATTCAGAAATGTGCCTTCGAAAAAAAGGAATTTTACTGTCGCGGAGAAATCGTCAATACTGTACACGGGAATATAAATGTGACAAAATTTCATCGCGCGACCGATTATTCGATATCGCATTCAAACTATTTTACTGATGAAAGAGCAAAAACTCTGATAGATTTATTCGTAGAAAAAAAAAATGATCTACACTGAAAGAACGATATTGCTGAAATATTAAAAAATTTAGTTAGATACAAATTTGGAAATAATGTTTGTTATTTATATTTACAAAGATTTATTTAGATTATAAAAATATTTTGTCATTAAAAGTGTAAATACTAATTTGTGTTACATTAACTAAGAATGGTCTATTTCCTTGTACGTTAAAATTTACGTATCGATAGCCACTATTATGTCATTCAATATTGATAGCATTCTATAAGGATTAAAGAGAACTTAGTTTACCGTAAAGCATACAATCTTTAACAACAATACAGTACAAAGTGTATTGTTCCTCTTTTGCCTCGTGTAAGAATTCTTGACATCAAGATAAAAGTACTAAAGTGTCTCTCTTTTAAATCCGATTTAAACGAGATTCGAATGGTGCCCACCACGAAAAATCGATAGGAATCGCGTAGGCCATCGAAATCGGAACTCTGTCCTGAACTCTGGCAACACAATGGACTCAACGTTGCGTCGCGTTTGTCTCGTAAACAGCCGTATAGCATTAATGGCGTTGAAAGTTATCTGATGGGCCGATCTGCGAGGGCAAGCGATTCTTCCGCCCAGCAGCAACGCCATCAGCCGCCCTATAATTTACTCGTTAGTTCATCGTGCTTCCGTGGACATGTTTTCATTACCTTCTCTCTTCTTCCCGACGCGATCTTCCACCCGTGTTGTTATCATCAATAACACGATTGACTACTTTATTTTGTTGTTATCATTGCTTCGAAGGAAGACCGATCATAGCTTGAGAACTATGTCTCAATTTTTCTGATGTAAAATAACTGCGCGAGTAGTTCACAATTTTTATATTTTTTCATTTGCAAAATTATTCTAATTAATTTTTTAGAAACATAAGTGCCTACACTCAAAGAACGATTTTATTGAATGTTCGTTCTTGAATTTAATATTTCGCAATTTACGTCAACTTGTTACATCAACTATTAATACATGAATCTTTCAAGAATCAAACTGATCAATTCCTTTTACAAATTTTTTTAATTTCAGTATCAGAGCGGCATGGTTAGTCTGTAACTTTATCAATTTTGTAATACTTCTTATTTACGTACGTGAAAGATTGAGAATATACAGTTACAAATAGATTATACATTAAATTAATCAATAATATACAGTTTCAGGTTTTTAAAGCAATAATTAGAATATAGAAATGCATAGATACAATTCGTCTGCCTCGAAATTGTTTAGACACAGATTTATTGAATGTTGAGAGATATAGAATACTATATATTCAGGATAGCTCGATCATCGCACGAAAGGAAGAAGGCGTCCCTCGTGAGGACGACGAAGGGACGACTTCTCCGACGCACCGATAGTCTACGTTCAGATTTTCCCTCCTTTTTTCATTTTATTCCATTTCCCCCTTCATGGAGGTAAAAAAATTCAAGTATCGGGCGAACAAGCGAGAGGGGTAAAGAAAGGCAAAGAGGGAAAAACGGAGAACGAAGGAGAACTGAAAAGGCAGAGAGAAAGAGAGA
>NW_017259229.1:1402059-1408818 GCF_001594045.1 Atta colombica | reverse complement strand
AAAAAAAAAGAGAGAGAGAGAGAGAGAGAGAGAGAGAGAGAGAGAGAGAGAGGGTGAGATTCTGCAGGGGAGCACCGAAACAGGCTTTCGAGGACTGGTCGCCATCTTGCCGTGAGTACAGTCACGCGCAATACCTGAGCGCAAATAGAGATTACCTGCTGCTTAACTTTCAGTTTTATCAACTAACTTCTCGTTTTCCACGAGTTGCAGATTTCCGTTCTCGGAGAGAACTCAGACAATGCACGTCCAAAAACATAAGACGTTTTAAAGAAATGATTTTTAAAGGATTCTCAAAAAACGTCTTTAAGACATCCTATATTTCGATTTTGGACTTTTTATTGTCTGACAATGAGAAGAAATTTCACTCATTGGCTTTTCACTAAGGAGAACTTGGGGTTTCTTGTGTATGTTTTTTTGTTCCTAGCAAAATTAACGTTAGAAAAGCTAGAAGAATCAATATTAAATATTCGGAAGTTCTTGACGATGTGGGGATGAATGTATTGCAAGGAGAAGGGCGATGTAATTAATCAAAAAGCTGCCCCGTTATGCGATAGCACCGCCTTTTTCTTCCTAGTGGCCTCCTGTCGAACAAAGGAGAGACATTAAAAGATTTCCGTCGGGACCTCTCGTTTCCGCGAGAAATGGAATTCAATGAGTCTCGCAAACGCAACTGCTTGCTTTTAAAATCTAATAGCTACCGTTACGTCATCGCGCGCGCGTACGCGCGCGTAATTGCATTACACATCATGTCGTGCATTTGAGATGGTGAAGGCTAGTTTCACTCTGTTTGCTAATGATTTATTAATCATATCACGGTACGCGTTAATGTGTCTACTAAACACAAATTGAAATTAATATCGGAAATACTGATGCTGGTAATTATGAATTCATGCGGACATTTTCTTGCGAAATGGATCAAAAATAGATTTTCTGTTTTTGTTGTATATCTATCATCCGAGAATTATTAAACTGAAAAAGAATTTAGCTATATGGAAAAAAATTTTAATGAAGTGATCTTTAAATATTTAATAAAATACAGATCTCAAAATAATTTTGTTTAAATTCAAAATAATTACGTGTAATAAGACGCTCGAATTACATTGAGCTTGAGTAAAGAAATGCTTGATAAATGAATAACTTATTTTGAATAATTTATTTTGTTTTGTTGGTATGTGACTAACAAAAACTTTCTTACTTTTTAATTAAATAAATTTTATTGTTCCACAATCAAATGTTCGGTTATTCTAACCAAATTTTAACTAGAACAATAGAAATAAAAGTACAATACAAACAAAGCTTTCTTATTTTATAATTAAAAAATATTGCTCTAATCAAAATTTATTTTTTGTAACCAAATTTTTAACTAGAATGTTAAACATTTTTGCAGCATTATCACAACATTTAAGCATTCTGCACAACTATTTTAGTCCAACAAAATTAGTTTCAGATAAACATTTTTTTGTATAAAGTAAATACAAATTTGAAAATAATTTTGTGCTATTAAAGTAAAAAAAATTATGTGAAACACTTAAATTGATATAATAATATTATAAGAAAAAAGTTTTAACATTTTAACAATCAATTTGAGTGTCCTACATAATTATTTTGATGATCTAAATAAAATTATTTTCAGAACTGTATCTATTAAATTTTTAGATACTTTCATCCGTTCTTTCTGTCTACAATTAATTCATGAAATGAAGGGAAATGGATTTTCTACACGATATAAAAAGAATATTCGATAAGATACAACAGAGAATTGATTTCGTTGCAATCGGTCCAGGCGATCGGGGATGCAGAAGTTCAGAACCTCGGCAACGCGATCCAAACCTGGCCTTCATAAAGGTATTACTACCCGGCACCCAACAACGCAGGCATTTTCGCCGGAAATCGTTTAACGCGCGTTAAAGTGGCTAAAGTGGCGTGACGCGTGACGCGCGCGCGGACCGTCATGCGTTTAGCGTAATCGTCACTTTGTCAGCTTGAAGTGCACGGCATGCCTGCACTTATGCCCTCGCAAACGGCAACGCGAAACGTAAGTTCGTACCGGCCACTCGAATCAAATCGGTCGTATACCTCCCGGGCACTCGACACCGGATTTGCATAAAAGTATCTGCTCTCGCGCGACAAAAAAAATTCATTGCCCGCATAAACCTTTTCGCTGCGTTCCATCGGTCGGTTTAATATTTCTCTCTCTCTCTCTCTCTCTCTCTCTCTCTCTCTCTCTCTCTCTCTCTCGTCCCCTTTTTTTATCTACACATATTCATCTCAGTAATTTTGGAACTGTGGAAATAAACGTGAAAATATTATAAATTCTGAAGCTCTTTTTTTCGTTATAAAAAATAAGAAATTATAATTATATTCTACATATTTTCCTTGATAATTTGTCTTTTTGACAGAAAATCACATTCTAAAAGATATAGTTTAACACTATGCGGTATCTATATATTGTGTTGATGTTAATATTATATTATATTAATGATATGGATTTAACATTACGAATTTTAAATTCACACCATGATATCAATATTAACTCCAGGAGCTATAAACCCACCATCATTTTTTCTCTTCCTGTTTTGTACTATAAATCTACATCATGTTGATGTTAATATTAATATCAGCACGATGAGAATTATATAGATACCGCATATGGTGTTAAATCTACTGATATTTTTTTGAGTATAGAATTATTAATTTTCTAAAAGATTGCTGCATTTGATTTGATCTAATCACAGTAAAGGCGAATGCTGTAATGAAATGATTGGATAAATAAAATTCGAAAAATTCAGGCAGATGACACTGATTACCAAGAAATCACGAGCATCAGGCGAGTAAAGGACGTTATTTTTCAGCGCAATCGTATTATTAAAGTCTCACTGGCGAAGAGATCGAAGAGGAATGTCGTGTACCGAATGTTGATACAGCTGAGTAGTCGTTCTGGCAGGTATTCGGTCTGCTTGCTCCGGCTTCTGTTTGGTATGCCATGAGGTTTGTGGGGTTGATGTATAGGACAGGGCTGTCTCTACACCCACGGATCTTATGCGAATAGAAAATGTGATTTCCCTCGAATTAACATATCGCAGTCTTGAATTTTTAATCGAATTGATAACAAAATTTAGAATCTTCTACTCTTTGTATAATTGCAAAATCTTTTTGTCAAGGGAAAATGTAAAATTGATAACAGAAAGTTTATTAATTAACTCATAAATTAAAGAAAGATTAATTTGTCTAAGAATACGAAATTAACAAAAATTAAGAAAATATGTGAAGGATGCCTCCCAATTAAAGATGTAAATTTGAAATACAAAGCTACAGAAGAAATAAAGTCAAATAATCTAAAGAATAACGAGAAAGATTAATTTATCTAAGAATTACCAAGTTAATAAAAATTAAGAAAATATGTGAATAATTTCTTTTTTTAATTAAAGATACAAATTTGACATATAAATCGACAGAAGAAAGATTATTATTCATTTAAGAATTACAAATTTAATAAAAAATTAAAGAAATACGAGAAGGATTGTTTTCCTCTTCAATTGTAAAATACATAAACTTGAAATATATTTTTTACATATATAATACGTATAGCTATATAAAGAAGTACTTCATTCTGATTCAAAATTTCTAAACTGGGAAAATTTTATGCTACGAGAATACGCAGGCCGAGTCTACGGTAGCCGGTACTATTTATTCGTAACGAGAGAGTCCATCGAGCGCTTCGTCTAGCAGTGAATGCTGATCGCGGGATATCGTGCGGGTTAAGTGTCTTACCGGGCCTACCGCGCTGCGCGTGTTTACTCGGAACACAGAAGCGCTCAGCTCAAGTCCTCGCCAGCCTACGTATCCCGCGTTTGTTCACGCAGCGTTCGTCGAAATTGCGCTGGAACGCGCGCTTAAAGTGCGTACACTTGTACTAAGAAACTTTGGCAAACGGTGGCGTTTCGATCCATCGGAGACGATCGGTAGCTCGTGTACATGAGTACACACAAGTCCGTTTAAAAAGACCGCAAAACGAATAGTTCGTAAATATCTATGTCGAGCCAATGGATTTGTTTAGATAGAATTTATATTCTTTAAATAAATTATACTCACTGAATTTATACTCTCTGAATCAGTGAAATTCAACTGAAAAATGAGAAAGGAAATTCGAGTATCGTGTGATTAAACTAACCGATATTTGCACGTCAGTTTCAATATCATTGAATTTATATATTAAAGCAAGGTTAGCTAGATTAAGGATTCCACATTTCATTGATTTTTTTAGTTGAATTTTGCTGTGAATGTACTAATTCTTAGTGGTATACTTGAGACTGATATCACAGTGATTAGCCACTGATTTAGAGAATACAATAGATTCTTTTATTTACCTTAAATTAAAATAAGGGTTGAAACAAAAAATTTCATAACGTTATTTTTGTATTATGTATTTTTAATAAATTTTGCAATTATATCTGTTTCTTGAATTGCACTACGATTATTTTTAACGAAATTATGAGCAATCAAAGTTGAAATGTTATCCTTTTTATTTAATCCGTGATAATTCAATAACAAAAAATTTTAGGAAATTTTTAAAAACCGATTTTGTAAGGAAAACTTTTAATTTTCACAATAAACAGTCGAAAATTTTCGCATGTTTTTTTTTTAACGTGATTGGCCCACAAAGTGAATAAAAATTTTCCATTTCGTTCAGCTTGTAATTTTCTATTTGCAAAAATCATTAAACTCGCAGAAATTAAAAAAAACATAGTGACCTTTCGAAAATATAGAAATTTTCAGTTTTATAAAATCCATTTTTTAAATTTAAATTTTGTTCATTTTTAACGAAGTTACAGCTCCTTAAATTTTGAAGTTACATACTTTAAAGTTATCATAACGTTACAAACTTTTGTTTCAATCTAATAAAATGATTTATCGAATTCACCGATACAATGCGGAGTTTATTTGTTTATTTGTACGTATTAAAGTAATGCCCGTGATAATTAATAATTCTCAAGAGTGAATTATTATGAGATGATTATTTTACTCATGTTTTAAATAAATATTAAGATAATTTTATATATATAACTTTAGAGAAAAATTTTTGTATCTAAATTTTTATTATAATTAATTATTAATATAATCTTTTATTGTTATCTTATTATTAGTTGAAAAAATAAATTTTTATTTTCTAACTTTTTTTTTATGTAAATAATTTTCGCGATTCTAAATCTTAAATACATTGAAAATACATTAAATACATTGAAATTTAATATATATTATTATGGAATACGCTATGCAATTACAGAGGAACAACTAACATTGCAAATAACATAAGAAAGTTATAATTCTATTAAGTTTCAATATTTCTATTTTAATTTTTTAATATTTTAATTTTTAAATTGTAGAGAACAATAAATATTTATTCGGAAAAAACAATTTTGCTTTATCTAAAAATTTAACTAGATATAAATCTAAATATTTTTGTTGGACCATCAAAATAATTACGTAAGAATCTTGAGCATGATGAGCAATGCTGTGAAAACTTTTGACATTCTAGCGATCATCTAGTTTGAGCGTTTTACATCATTATTTTGATGTCCAATAAAATTATTTTCAAATTTGTATCCAGCTAAATTTTTCGATATTTCAGCAAAAACTGTCTTTTCCATGAAAGATATTTAATAATTCTACATTAAAATTCAAAATGATACATGAAACATTGTACGACAAACAATTAATATCGCAAATAAAAAACAAATCACTTGTGATTGCCCCGCCATTGCCCGATGCCTCCAAGCCTCCGCCTTCTCTCAGCTTCTCTGCGTCTCCTTCGTACTTGACAATACAACACTCGCGAAACAAAATTAATGACGCGCGACACTTTTCACGGCACTCCCGATTGTTAACTGTACATTTCTCGCACGCTTTGTTACATTCCGGAAAAGAATACGATTACACGAAGCCACGATATCCATCGATGTTCATCGATCGATGAATTCGTAGAACTGACCAAAATTATTGCGATCGACAAAATCGGACGAAATCCTAATGGCGGAATCTCGCGAATGTCGCGCGGACAATTTCACACGTATATCCATCGCGGCGACGCTACACCTGTTGCTCCTAACTGCACTTCTATGCACTTTTGTGTCTAATTGTATGAAATAATAAATAATATGTGCTATATGCGTCTTATGACAATCTTAATATCACAAACAAGTAAATATATATGAGTTAAAATGAATATCCGTGCAATTAAAACGTTCGTAGTAACCGATAATTCGAAATAATCGTCGCGTCGTCTCGTTGACGTATTATAATCACGTAAAAATTTTTTATATTGATATTTCCCGAAACGCGTAATCACCGATGTATGTACAAAAAAGTCAGATCTATGTTACTGTAATTCATAAATAATAGAATATGGAATTTGATTACGATATTATAGCAAATGAAATGATCGCTCGACTCGATTCGTTTCCGAGTCCGTGACGTTTTATAAAGCGGCGTCTACAATGAAATTTTAAAGCGTGAAACTTAGGATGCTTCCCTATGATAGTTAGAATTTCGAAAATCATATGATCAATCAGAATCTTTTAAGTTTAGCACGATATACAAAGTAACAATTCTGATTGATCGTACGATTTTTTCGAAATTCTTATTTAAGTCTTAAGCTGAAAGAAATTGATTAATCACGGTCGAATAGAAAGAGGAGAATAATCGACATGTTTGAATAATTTTTTATCGCGATATCGCGACGTATACTACTTCGAGATGTTA
>NW_017259229.1:1392855-1401959 GCF_001594045.1 Atta colombica | reverse complement strand
ATATATATAGGATGTTTGAAAAGTAATGATAAATTTTTCGCATAGGGGCAGAATGGATTAAATTGAAAAGAAAAAAATCCTTTTACTTTTTTACGATTATTTTACGATTTTAGTAGAGGTAATTAATAAATTATTAATTGCTAACAAAATTACCGAAAATTGATTTTCAATAATTTTTTACTCAAATACTATCAATTTTACAGAAAAACTGTAAGAGACAAAAATCTTCTTATTTTTTTTACTTTCTTCTCATAAAGTTCTGAGAATTTTTTTCAGAATTTTTTAATGCTGTATTTTCTTATGTTGATAAAAATAAGAAAATGCAATCCTAAAATTGATAAAAGATTCTGGAAAAAATTCTTAGAGTTCCATGAGAAGAAAATAAATAATTTTTGTTTCTTACAGTTTTTCTGTAAAGTCGATAGTATTTGAGTAAAAAATTATTGAAGACCAATTTTCGACAATTAATACTTTAGCAATTAATATCTTATTAATTATTACGAACATTACAAAATGGTAAAGGACTTTTCTTTTCAATTTAGTCCATTTTATCCCTATGTAAAAGATTTATTATTATTTTCCAACCACTCTGTATATATATATATATAATTCGCGTTTCCCCTGTGCACGTCGCAATGTCGCATCAAGAAGCAATGATACATTTGTTCCAGAGTGCGAGCTCGCCGCGACGGGTGGCGGTACCGGTGCTGGTAAAGGACGGGAAGCCGTGCGGGAGCGGCGGCGGCGGTGGCGGGAACGAGGGTAGTCGCGGCGGACCCAGCGCGGCCCTGGCAAGTCCGGCGCCGCACATGACGGCAGCCTCGAGTCCTCATGGCACCCATCACGCGGCGACCTCCTCGGTGTCCCATCACTCGGTCGTCGCTGGCGTCAGCCACGTCATGAGCTCGAGCCAGAGCCTGCAGCATTGCTCGTACACGCGGTCCAGCGCGCAGCAGGGCATGCAGCAGCAACAACAGCCGCAGTGCGGCGCGTATCTACCGTTGCAGGGCCGAGCCTGGTAGTGCGCGCCATCCGCGGCGGGGGCCGCGGCCTACGCCAATCCCTCCGTCGCAGGCCCATGGGCCCTCGCCGCGGATCCAGCTGCCTGGTACGCCATACCCGACGACAGTCCTTAAGACTCTTAAGAGTAGGAGGGAAATGTGTGTGTAGATACGCGGATCTGCTGTCGTTTCATCGAATCGTTATTCGTGATTCACGCGTTGCGGAATCAACGGCCTCGGGATGAACCTGGAGCCTCGTCTCCGCTGCTTGCGGTCGCAAGCCTAGAAAGCCTAAAGGGAGAGAGACGCCAATAGTCGTGCGAGTCTCTCTGTGATTGAAATAATTCTTAGGAGCGCCGAATTTCTGATTGGCTGGAGTAATTCTTGCTCAAGGTTCATTCTCCCTTCAGGTTTTCTATAGTTCGCGGCTGATCCGTCGCGGGTCGTTTGAGATTGCGCGAGCGAGACCGCTCTCTCTTTCTATGTATCTGCTTTAAGGAAAGACTCCCGTGAGCCATGCCCACGTGAATACCAAAAGGACAGTCTTCTTTTTCTTTCCTTTTTGTGAAGTGCATCCGTACATAGTCCGGTAACATGCTGCCCGATTAGAAACGTTGACTCCAGACAACAAAAATCCAAAGTTGGTACGTAAGACGTCTAAAAGACATTTCAAAGACATTTTTAAGAAAATCGTATAAAAGATCTTATAAGAAATAAGAAAATTAAGAAATACACGTTTGTCTTTATAAAACTGTTCTACAACGTTAGTCGCAAGTCGACTTATAAGCCTCTTATAATAACATTATTGACACATTTGAATGCCTAAACAGAAAAAACTAATCAGCGCTTAGTGATCCTTTAATATCATTGGATCCTAGATCCAGTGAAGAACTAAAAGTAAGAACCAATCATATTAAGGAATCACTAAGCGCTAATTGATTTCTCTGCTGAACGCAGCAAGCTTAGGATTGACTTACGATTAATGTAGAACGACACCAGCTCAAGACATCTTACATCCGATTGTGGACTTTGTTTGGGACGTTACGGCAATCGACAATCGATGGGTATTTGTTCAGTGATTGTAGGGACTATTAGTGTGATAATTAGCGATCGCCTGTGGTCGGTGAGTACGCGCTCGCGGTTGAAAATGCGCCAGCCAAGGGTGATATTACGATGAGAACACTCGAATCGGGATCATCGTGCATCGCTATAGTAACCGTCACCGTGATTTTACATCTGTCATCGCGTAAATCGAATGTGAGTGCACACGTCGAATCGAATGAAGCCTCACGTTTTACGTGGAATGGCGGCTTCCCCGAAGCACCACGAGAAGAGATTTACAACATGCGTGTTGTAAATTTTTCTACGGATCAACTGGAGCCAGTGTTCATTTCCCTCAAATCTCAATTAACGATCATTAAACGATACTCGCGACGCGATCCACATTTTTGTTCTTCTCGAAGAAGAACCACCTACATTCGAAAATTTCAATAACACATTTTAATCTCTCACTTTGCCCGCTGAGATCACCATATTTTTTAAACCTGCGAACGAGATAACACATTTGTTTGCGAACGATATTCTCTGATTTTTTTTTTAACAAAAATTTATTTAACTCGTTTTATTTCTTTCAATTATTTCTTTCAATTATTTTTTAATATATAATATTATATACCTCGATTTTCAGACGATTTTAGCGTTTTGAAAATAGACTATAATAAAAAGAGTTTTATGAATTCGATCTCTTCGTGTAAAATAATAATCGACTTTTATTAGCGTCAACGCCGTCGTTAAAGTACACTATTTTTCGTAAAACGTATGCAAAAAATGTTTTCGGTCGAGGGAGAAAAAAAGTTCTAGTTTTTTTTTGTAGAATCGCGCGCGGGGGAAGCTCGTATATCCGAATTTCGGTGATTTGCGGAGGATCGCTCGCCTGTGCACGAAATAAACGACATTGTAAAGCGCCGCGGCGCCAGGAAACAAAACACGACCGCGCCGTGCTACAATCGAGCATGGGAGTCGAAACGGATTGTTCGCTCGCGAAATTATCGTTGGCCCGGGTGTCCACTCGATGGATTGGAAATCCGTCGATTCGAATTACGAAATAGTACACTGGCGTCGCGTGATTGTGACTCGATTTCACCGACAGCGCGACATCCGAGACACGCTCTCGCGAGCGACATTGTCGCTCGGAAAGTCGCTTCCAGACAATGTGCACGTTTGTCAAACGTTCGACGAATTTCCGGCGCCGCGCGCGCCCTGTATTTACGCGACAGATTTTGCTGCATTGTCGCGCGCAAATACAATACACACACACACACACACACACACACACACACACACACACACACACACACACACACACACGTGTGTGTGTGTGTGTATATGTATATAGATATGTCGCTACGTTGACGTATATTATTTTATCCGCGATATGTATCTATATACATATATGACATTTTTATCAGTTATGCCAGAACTTTGTCAATCTGGACGCTTGCGATATGAATAACGATTTTACTTTTCATCAAATTCAAGCAAAATTTTGTTGCATTCACACAACACAGATATGTAAGTTAATCCTCTATAGCGCCAAATGATTTGGAAGTTGTAAACATATCTTTTTAATCTTAACAATTTAAGATTAAATTATTAAGATTATTAATTAAATCTTAATTTTAAATTTAACAATTCAATATGTTCCTTTTGCGGATTGCGTACATGGAAGCAAATAACGTTGTATTAACAGCATTAATTTAATTGAAAATAATCTTGTTAATTTATAACAGTATTTATGAAAACAGACGACAATTTATTAAAAGAGAACGATATACTTGTTTCATTGACTTTTAAACGCCACACGAATAGCGTTTTCAAGTGCATTGGGTTTGAACCCAACCCAGGTCGGATTAATGACGTCATATGCTCTACTTTGGTTTCTGATTGGACGAGGTCATGATACTTTCGAGTTAACCGATCTGGGTTGAGTTCAACCCCATTCCACTCGAAAACGCTATAAGAGAACATATACTCGTGCTGCGTTTCGATATTCACTGTCAGTACTGAAAATCTATAGTATATATTACGTGCACTATTTTCAATACTGGCAGTGAATATCAGAGTGCCTGAATATGGACATATTTAATCATGAGTGTAGCTAAAATTTTATTTAGAGAAAAGGAATAAATTAGAGTTGAGACTTTGAGGAGGAGGTAAAAGTAGTCGAGTGACTATTGAACTTGGATTTGTTTTATATTATTTTTAATTAATTACTGACAGCTAAAAAAAATCACAAAATTATACATATTCCACTTACTATATATTTTTTTTAAATTATAAACTAATTTTTTGAACTGGAAGAACTTAAGTTCATAACATTAGCCGTCTTCGATTCTCAGGAAATTTTTCTATAATTTTTACTTTCAATTCTTTCTTTTTTCCAAAATTAATTTTTTATGACTATTTATTAAGCATAGTCCGTAAATGTGTAATTTTTTCTTGATTAATAAAAAAAAATTGTAAACAGTGAAAAAAAGCATTGGAAAAAGCTAGATATGATACAATCGAAAAGATTTAGGTGTTAATAGTGTTAATAATGTTATTGAATTAATTAACAAGATTATTATCAATTAGAATAACGCTGTTAATACAATATTATTTTCTTCAGTGTAATTTTTTTCCATAAGTAAAAAAGTTTATAGAGGGTTAGACAAATCGTAAAATTTTCTTTTTTCTGTTAAGACTCAAGATTTATCGAGATATGTCGATTCATCGAGATGACTTTACCTCAGATCAGTAACGCGATTTTCGCGTTATTTCGCGAGAGAGAGAGAGAGAGAGAGAGAGAGAGAGCTCTCGAAGCTTTCCTTTCCGGCGAAAAAAAAATGAAATGGAAGTGATTGCGACAGAACGCGAGAGACGGACGAAGCGTTTTTGAAATTCGACGAGTGTTCCGCGCGTTCGCGTCGCGAGTGAGGATCTTAGAACAAGTTTACGATTTCGCACGTTCAATTGTAAATGACACTTATATTGTAAATACACATTTGTTATAAGCGACGTTGTGTGGTGCGAAGAGAGACGGAAGTGTGTCGCGCGCATGTCGACAACGAATTTCTAAATCGAGCGATTCATTATACATAAATGATTTAGAGGATGAGCATTATCGAGCATTACAGTATAACGATTACGCAAAACAAAAAAAAAAAGTATAGAATTGACGATAGTGAGTAGTGTGTCGTGGTGAGAAAATCAGCTAGAGATTATTATAAAGTTTTGTAAATAATAAGAGAGATATTAATAAAACGATACTTATTCAAACATCAACGAATCTTGTTCTTGACAATTTGTGATATCATCAAGTGCTATTTACAAATTATTTATTTATAAAAATATTGCAAAAATGCTTAAGTACTCTTTATGCTCTTGTATATACCCCTCTTTTCATATTTTGTTGTAGCCCTCTTCAGAATATAATTAATATTGGATTATTATAATGAAATTATAATTGGATCTGCTTATTCTTAATAGTTTCTATATTATAAAACAAAATTTCAGAATATTTTATATTATAAATTGTTTAAGTCAAAATATTTTCTGGCATTATCTATTTTATTATTGCTCTATGTAATATCATATCGCTGCGTTGATAGAAAAGTGACACATCTCAAAATTAGCAATTTTTCATTAGAGCTTTTTAATTAATAAATTCTCAATTAAAACAATGTTTTAATTAGAAAAGCGAATATATATATATATATATATACAATTTCTACATAAAAAAATGCTGAAGTATTAAAAATTTAATTACAAATAACAGATCTGATAATAATTGTTTTGAATCACTAAGATAATTACGTGAAAATCTCAAGTATGATAATCAATGTTACAAAATATTTGAATGTTCTAGCAATTAGCTACATAATTATTTTGATGATTCAACAACAAAATTCTTTCCATGTATGCCTTCATTTTCTTTCCATATCATATTTCAATTATAATGTATTCTTTAAAGCCATGTTATGAACTTTCAAAATTTGAAGATTGCAACTCTAATCGAGTGTTTTCATCCCTTATTAAAATTGTCGTACTTTTTTATATAACCAAATGAATTATAAATGTATGTTTTTCCACAGAAATATATTAGTCTTTAAGAAAGATCCCCTTTCCCCTTTCTTGTTATTATCTCAAAAATATTATTTTTTTTACTTTGTATCACTTTATGCCACACTTCTATCAGTGCTATCTATTTACATGGCGTTAAAAAAAAGCATTAGCCGTACACTAAGATACCTTGCATTAGTCCTCACCGAGTCAGCTCCGACTCCCTTACGAGCGCTCTCACCTGGGCGAGGAGTGCCATTCACCAATCAAAATACGAGCCCTCGTCGCGCTAAGAATGTTTCATTACATCTCTCGCGACTTTCGATCACTTCGCCTTGACAACGCGCTTTTCGGCGTCGGCTGGATAGACGCCATGGTAACACCCTTACGCGAAGGGTGAACTCCCTGCGCACCCCGACGAGAAAACCGAGGGCACGGCCCGATAACGTCCTAACCCCCTTGAAGCGCGACCATGTACCTACAATTATTAAGGTAAGCCGATCTCCTCGAACGGATAGGTGAAGGTTTAATGCTGGGCGCAGGAGCAGAGCGGGATCACGCCGATGGACGAGAGGAGTCAGGCCGGTCGTTATTGGATATTTTCCAAAGGGGGAGAGTAAGCGGAAGAGAGGCAAGCTTTAACCCTCGCCTCGCTAAACGGGAGAGCTGGCGATTTATTAAATGCACCGTGACTAATTGCTCCGCCGCGCCACTCGGTGCGGAGAGACGCTCGGCGTCGCGGATACGCGTGAACGCGCGGAACGCGCCGACGGAATAACCCCCTGGCACGTTTAGAACGCAAATTATACCGTCGGGTCGAGAGGTAGAGGAAGAGCAGCACCCGAGCGAATTATTGTTGCGACAAATTATTATTAACTCAAACAGACGGCGCGCTGGATGGAACGGAACGGTCAGGTAAATTTATATGCCGTGAATTTAAACGCGAGCGACAGCGACAAGAGAATTAACAAAATTAACGAGCGAGAAAGTAATCCACCTTGAAACTCGCTGATTCTGCTACTCGATCGAGAATCCCGCGCGGGAAGAAAAACACAATGATGGAAATAATATCCAGCACGCGCGCGCGCGCGTTGTGTGTGTGTGTGTGTGTGTGTGTGTGTGTGTGTGTGTGTGTGTGTGTGTGCGTGCGCCACATGGCTGTGTGTCGTGTGACATACGACGAGAGGTCCTGACGATGACAGGCCTCCGCTTCTGGTGGTCACTCTTATACAGTGGTATCCCATATCGTACCCCACACATCCCCCTCTTTCTCTCATTCCGCCCGCCATTATCATATTTATTAACTGCCGCTCTGGTGCTTATATCTACACCTATTCGCTGCCATTCCTATATAATATAATCCGTGCTAGTGACAGCAGCACGTGACACTGCCTACGATCATCTCCCGACCCCGGCCCCTTCCCTCCTGTCTCACCCGTTGCACACCGCACCGGTTCATCTCCCCTACCCGGGACTCTCCGTCCGCAGTTCGCGCCCTTATGTTCCGGTGCTGCAGATTTGTCGTTTGATGCGATTATATCAGGGACGCTCTGAAGCTCAGACTGGACACGGTCTCTGTGGCGAACGCGTGAGAGGGTTGTGAAAAGGTGTCACGCACACGTAAGTTCAACTTGGAATAAACGAGATTTCTCCAAATTCGAGAAAGGAACGCTTAATAATTTAATTAATAGAGATAATCCTATTTTTGGCCAAAGCGGATCTTAAGATCTTAATAATACTAAATGCATATTTTTATAAATATGTTATTTCAGTTTTATAAACTGTCGAGTAAGGTTTGTTGGACTTGAAGCTGAAATTAATGTTTCAAATTAGATTGATTGTCCATTTTAATAGTGAAGCTAATAAACATCTTAAAGATCTGTAAATAATTTACTGTAAAAAATATTATTCAGCCTGAGTTTATGAATCTGAATTAGAACTTATGACTTTCCAGGACGGACGTTATAAAATTATTTTATCTCTGGCGTATCTTAAGAAACATTTTTTCAGTTCATAGGATAAGATTTTCTCTTATACTCTTCAACTATTCGAAAAATTTTGAAAGTACTTGACTTGAAATATATTTGCACTACAAACTATCATATATAAACTGCAGAAACTCTAAAAAAATACATGAAAAATAAAATGTACACAATGTAAAATCGTAATTAGAGGAGAAATCATGTCGCAAAATATTAATCTTCGGTCTTTAGAGACAAAGTCAAAATTTCTTTTATTTATTCCTATTTATTAATTTTTATTTTATTTAATTAATTAATTTTTATTTTTATTTATTTCTATTTATTTATTTTTATTATTTCATTAATTTCGATTTCCCGGATAATAAAAGAATAAAATGTTGAGAACAAATGTGGGAGGATATTTTTCATTTCTCCACTTTAACAGAGAGAAAGAGATAGAGATAGAGAGAGAGAGAGAGAGAGAGATAGAGAATTACAATTCCATAGAGGATTACATTAAAAAGATACGTCGATAATTCCACATTGTATATGTTTCATTGTCGGATCAGTTTACGGTTCATTATGCAAGCTATACTAATTGCCGCGATGCTGGTTGCAGGCAGCTTTGTCTGCTTTGTTACCTATTTCCGATGATAAATTCCGCATCGTCCTCTCTGCATGTTTTGCCGTACAAGTAGCATGCTCGCTATAATCTCCATGGTGATTTTAAATCAATCGTACTATATGGGCTTGTCTCCCGCAGCGAGACCCGTTTCTCTACACGATAACGTACAGCGCAATATCGTGACAACGAGACAATGAAACTAGCTATAAAGTATCACGTGTGCAACAGACATAGACAATTTTTAATACCTAATAAATAATCCAAAATCATTTCTCTCGAAATATTTCAATTCAACTACTTTAGTTAGCAATGGGAAAAAAGTAATAGTTTAACGAGTATACATCATACCTCTTTATTAACCACTGATGAAGTTAATCGTTAACCCTTCAGTACTCATGTGGGCTGTATGTGTTTAGA
>NW_017259229.1:1370177-1392755 GCF_001594045.1 Atta colombica | reverse complement strand
ATGTTTGCATTTATTTTTATCTAAAGTATAGAATATTATCAGTCTTTATTCAATTGTAAATCATTAAAGAGAACAATGAAAATTAAAATATAATACATATTGAAATGTCAGAAACATTCCGCGAGTAATTACATTGAAAGAGTCTGGTAATAGCTACCAAATGTTGAGTGAAATAATTCCAATTAATTTATAATGTATTATAATAAAAAATCATTTGATACTGACTTTCTAAATCTTTAGTAATTATCACCAAATGATTGATTATATTAATTATTATGTTATAATACTTATTAAATATTTAAAAAAGTAAAATTAATTATCACACAACATTTAACTATTGTCAAACTCTTTTTTTTTTAGTGTATCTAAGTTCTTTGAAGTCTGACTTTTTTTATAAATGGGACATGTATTATTTAATTAGTTAGTTAGTTTTAAAAGTTTGTGTGAGATATCGTTAAAAAATGAGATTGAAAGATAAAAATTGATGGATGAGATGCGAAACTCTTTGAAAAATAAAAAAATGTGACAATTTTATTTATCAAATAATATTATAATTAATGTTTTATCAAGTAATTGATAATGAAATTGATAAAAGTTATGTAGGAAGATTCAAAAATATTCTCGCATCTATAAGTATCAATCAATAATATTTCTTCATCAACAGTTATTTTTCCTATATAATCATTGAAATATAAAAGGCTTGAAAATTACACTCATTTAACAATGTATAATAAACAATTTATTTTAACACAAGTCTTAGTTGAACTGAATAACTTAATATTTACTAAAGGTATAATTTTTTAAAGCTACTGGGGGAGAGAGGGGGGATAATACCACTCTATACGTGTATAGAAAGAATTAAAAAGTCATATGAGTAATGTAGGGTTAATAAAGCAGCAATCCAATAAAATTAATAGAGCATACGAGCGATATTATTCTCGATTTATCGAAATCAGCATGCGCAGGTATACTCGTTGCGATTCGGTGCTGTACCGATTGTAAATTCATGAAGGAAAAGGAGAAGAGACGCTGCCACCCTACACCAGCCCCGTTCATGAATACCGAGGAGACAAAATCATGGGGTTGTCTCTCGGTCTAAGATGTCTCGCAGGAGCAGCGGCAGACGGCGATGGCAGTGACGTGATGGCGGTGCCACGTTCTTGCTGCAGAGGATGCTAATGCCCGCCCGGGCCGTCGCTGCTCCCTCGCAAAGGGTTGCCTTGTTTGCTGTAGGAACGGGCGAGTCTCCGAGCTGGCACTCGTAATTCATGGGACCGTAGATTATATCGGAGTCTACCCTCAGCGTGCCGCGCGCCCCCTGGACTCAATTAGATTCCCGTCAAACTGTTATTACAGGGAAGTGCCGTCCCGAATAAAATGCTTATTAATTACCGCAAGAATACCTTCCTCTCCGCAGCTCCTCGATGAAACGTCCTCGCGGCGGACATGGAAAATGACGTCGAGAATGTTTTTAAGATGCTTTGAGAGATGAATTTTTGTTTGATATTAACAATGTTTGATATTAACGATATCTAATTTTTTATGCCGTAATTTTGATAACGATTTTACATTATCAGTGTGCCGCGAGTCTTCAGATAGCGAGATAAATCATGAACGCGCAATAACTTACGATATTTAGATGTGCAGAAGTTTTTAGTGTATAGAATGCGATTCTGCATTTTTTTGCAGAAACAACATAGATTTATGCAAAAATCATAAAAACAAAATGCGCGAATGTATTGATATTACAATATTTCGTAAATATTCTCAAACATAATAATAGTAATATAATTATATAACCGTTCGATATTTAATAATTAGTAATATTAGATAGATGAGTTAAATTTAAATTGCATAAATTTCTACCCGATTTAACTAATTTTTCTACAGTTTTAGCAACTTTAGTTTGATTATTATTATAAAAACTTATTTTCAATGAATAATAATAAACTTCACATCCGACGAGATTCTTTTGTAAAACAAGAATCTATGAAGATTGTAGCAAGTAAAATTTATATATGTAACGTAACAATTCTTTTACGGAAACACCGCACTTTTGCAAAGATCGTACTTTATAGGGATGATCAAAATGCACGATTGAATAAATGATCCATGCCCCGACCAAATCCATCATCTCTTTGGCAGGGCGACGGAGTCAGAGCCAATTTCTGTCTTGCCAGAGGTAACGCTATACCATGGCGCGATATAGATACCTGGTACATGGGTGCAAGAGCGAATATCGCGAATTCCCTTGTCCTCCATAGGGCAAAGGCATCCTACCATGGCAATTACCTACGGTACAAGGGAGTCGAGTAGCAATATCTGGACCGTTATTCAGTTCGGTTATCCCGACTGGAATGCTTTGTGTCGCCGACTGGCTGCATTTCTATCTGTATAAACGAACGTCTGTGAGATATTCACGCCATAAATTTTGCATTATTCCAAATAAATTTTAATCTCGCGGTAGACAAATCTGATCAAAATTCAATCGATTAAAAAGAGATTGTGGAAAGATATTCATCCAATAAGCTTAAATTCCTAATCTATAAATCTAAAAATAAACTTCAATTCTTATTTTCTGTTATTTCTTTCTATTGACGTTATTAAAATCCATTTGCTATTATTCCATCCAAAAATTGAGATTAATAGAAAGGAATACGTATAAAAAAGAAATTTCGAAACTTTGGTTTTAATCTCGATGACTAAAGACGTAATATTTTGTAAGGTAATTTTTCCTTATAATGTCACGTAATATATTTATACTTTGCAACATTTATCTCTTTTAAATTTGTCATGTTTGTGTATACAAATTATCAATATTAATTCTTCATGTATTAACATTGATATTAATTTCATAATTTTATGTTATAGAAGTATTCATTATAAACTTGTCAGTTACAATCTGAACTTTATAATTGTAGATTGCTGCCTATTTAAGTTGGAAATATATCTCGTGTTACAACAGTAAATTATTATTTTTAAAATTACATTAGAAAATCAGAACAATGTTAATGCTCGGAAATCTTTCTAAAAGAATCTTTTAATTCAACTCTTAATTTTTCTAAGATTTCTAGTTAAAGCGACATCATTCTTTTAGTTAGGATATCATTTATATTGTAAAAGATTAAAAAAAATGAAAACAGACAAAATTAATAAACTTTATCTCATAACTTGTAAATAAAAAAGATAATTTTTTATGTAGCATATCAACAACGTGAATTCGAACGAATTAATCAATCTATATGTAATCAAAACGAACGAGACGCATTCTTCCGAGTAATTCCATTTATTTCCATATATATGAATCAAAATTAATAATAATAATAATAATTGTTAAAGCTTCAATGTAACGTTTAATTCGAGAATAAAACAAGCTCATAACAACGTCTAGATAATTAAAGCGATATACGTGATACATTTTTAAAATAAATACATAACATATACATTATCCTATTAACTTGCCATTATATTTTCCAACTTCCGCTTATGTTTTTAACAAATAAGACACACCAAGACAGACATCGTTTTGGCACAATATGTGGACTATCGTATATTATCGAGAAAATCGCGAGATCGGCTTAACAAAAAAAAACCCCCCGAAGAAAAAGCCGTCGCGTAACTTCCACCGATGATGGACCGTGATGACGTACGGTCGCAAGGAAAAACGAAGACATTAGCCGCACACATAGCTCAAGCCGCGCAGGGGGTTCCTGTCTTCCACGGAGGAGAGCGTTAATGTCCGCATACTCTCGCGATCGAATATGCGCGAGCGTATCATCCGGCCGCGTGGACCGCGAGGTAGGGAACGCGTTGGTGGGAACATCTCCGCCTATGACGGATCCCTACTCCACGACGGGTGACCGCCCCACGGATACGCCCCAGGAACAAGCCCAGCGCGGCGTGGGTGGCAGGGATGTCTCTCTTTCTCTCTTTTTCTCTTTCTATCCGAACGAGACGAATCGTTTCGGGACATTCCACCTACTGACCGAGACTCTCCGGACCCGGAGACGAGTGATTGCTCTAAGCGATCCGATTGATTCGACGTTGCCGAAAATAGCAACGCCGAATCGGCCGGACAAACCGGAAGAACGACTGTCAGTCTGCTAAAATTCTGAACATCACGCGGAAAAAGACAGTTTACTAGCGAGGCGCATCTTGCGCCATCGTGATGAAGCTATGGTGATGACAATATTTTTTTTCTCACAGTGCGGAAGCTAAGCCAGCACATTTGCTGCACTTGTTCGAACAAGTACAATGGCTGCGTTCGGCAGAAAAAGCAACTTTGAAATTATTGTAAAATTCTTGAATACGATTGATCTTAGTTCCTCATCCAGGCAGAACAAGTCGTTAAGATGTCAAAATGACTTCAAAATCTCACTTCAGTAAGTCATTTTTTATTCATTTCCGATTCATTTTAATGTCATTTTGACGTTATTTGTAACTTGTTCTGCTTGAGCATTGAATCTGATATAAAAAAAATTCATATTCATATCAAATCATATAATATTAAAGAAATCTTATAATAATTGTAAAGCTGTTTTTTCTGCTAAATGCAGGGAATTATTAAACGTTTTTTTACAAAATAAATTTACAATACAAGATTTTTTTATCTAATATTTTTGCAATAATCACATGCAATAATCACGTGCACATCGTAGTAACGTTATTAAATTACGATTATGTGATGTGGTATGTATGTGTTGTGTAAGAATTATTAGAATTTATAATTATCATTGTAATAAAGATTCTGACCATAACGCAACTATAACAAATATAATAAATGAAAGAATTATAAGAATAATTAAAAGAAAATGCATCATTTATAGTATAAAAAATGACGCGTTAAATAATCATACTAATAATTATTTTGTCGATTTTATCAGAGAAATTTATTTAAGATAAATCGTAAGAATAGTTTAGTCTTTAAGTAGCAATATTAATTTTTCCTGTTTCCTTCTTCCTTCTACATCTACATAAAAACCCAGATAAAATACAAAATTAATGCCATTTTAGTTAAAAAAATTATTTAAAAATCATTATATCACCTGAAGAATTTATCATAAAATCATCATCAAATGAAATCACTATGATTTCTCCAAAAATGGCTTCTATTAATGTCTTTATCTAATTATGATTTAATTATGATTTTGTTCTATCTAGATAATTAAACAGTCAACATCTCACGATAATCATTTTACTTTCTGCAATAATTCTATATTATTATTATTAGATATTGTTATTGTAAGGAAAGCGGTTATCTTAATTATTTTACCGCGCGCAATGCTCTTAATTTTATTTTCCCATCGCGAAAGTCACCCCCATAAATGAACGAGTAAACGTTCCAACTATCGGGTCACATTGAAAGATCTAAATTCAACGAACATGCAGAAATCTTCTGCAAAATCGAGGACTCTCTCCCTCCCCCTCTAGCCAATTCAGGCGAGGCGCAGTAACCAGCAACCAGCAGGCGGTTGTCGGAAAAACAGTTGCGAGAGCACAAAAGCCCGTCGCCTGTCTAACGAGCGATTAAGCTCCACGTCGACGAGGACGAGAACGAAGACGGTTGGCACGAAAAATGTCATAAGATGGCATTGTGCCTGGCGTGGTACTCGTGGCTCCATTGGCGCGTACACGATGGCACATTGTTTATCGAGCGGCTGGTACATAGGCACGCTGCGCACTCGCGGCTTTTGTCAAATTATGCCAATGCTCGCTCTCCCCTCCCCCCTTCTCTCCCTTTTTTTTGCGCTCGAACGTAGAGCACGTATGTACCCATCAACATGTCGGACCTATCTGGAGAGGAAGAGAGAAGGGAAGAAAGAGAGAGAGAGAGAGAGACGAGAGACCACTCGATGAAACGTGCGACGAATGCACGGGAGAGAATAATATCGCGCGCGGTTCCCACACACGGAGTGCCTGCGGCCCACCAGGGGCGACGGTGAGCTTCGCACCCCACGACGAAGACAAGTAGTGAAGGTAGTGAAGGTATTCGGAGGCGTTTTCCGTGAACGAGAGTGTCGTTATTTCCGCGAGACTGGACGGCCGGGAGTCAAGGAGTCGATCACGCGGTGGGGCCCCTCACTCTCGCATGGGGGGGCCACAGGTCAACCGCGAATCGGGAGCGGGTTCGCAGGTGAGGCCCTGTCCTCGTCCTGTAACTCGGTGCGGGACATTATCGACGGGCGGATGCCCTGCGCGGGAAACGTCGCGGGGGGGCTACGATTGCTACGAGATGGGAGTCAATCGACGTCATGTTAGTACTAGAGTCATAGATATAACAGAGAAACGCAACTGAGCATATTTAAAGGTTACTATTAATCGTCTAAAGAAAAAATGGCGACCTGCATTTATATATGTCATTCCGCAAACGGAGTGCGATTCCTATAACAGTAGTGTTTCTACTGACTACAAAGAAATACTGATTCTCTTTGGAGACTACAGTATACATATCAAGATTTAAAATTCACGATACTTATCGAAATTAGAATCCTAGAAGACTATCCACAGAAAAAAATGGCGGAACTAATCAGAAATCAGGATAGCAGCTGCGCTTCTCTGTTATAGCTAGGACTCTAGTTAGTATCTATAGCCGTCTGAGAAACAATTCTGATTGAACGAAGCAAAAGATTTTAATTATATCAGTTAGAATTCTAATTAGACCTGTTCTTTTTGGTTAAACTTTTTACACCAGTTCATCTTTCTTCTTCTGCTTTCCTCCTGAAATGAAAAGGAAGAAAGATTAACTGCAAAAATTCAGCTAAAAAGAACAGACTTCTTCTCAACTATCCAAGGAACACATCGAGTCATAAGAAAGTCAAAATAATTTTATTTTAACGTCGTGAAAGTTGAAATGATTTTGTTGTCATAAAATTTGATTGTTTATTGACGTTAAAAATTAAAATAAAGTCATTTTAAATTTTTGTTGATTTCGTTGACTTTTTGTGTTCTAATTGAATAGAACTCAAATAAATAAATGAATGGAAAAAACGTATATAACAGTCAGAAGTATATAGAAATTAATGCGAAAAATTAATAAAGTAAAATATAGTACGTTTAATATTACAATGATAAACAAAGATTACATAACAAGAAGACGTTTTAATGTCTTATTAATATTAAAGATATCATTAAGATGTCATTTGATGTCATCTTGCGATGTTTCAATTCTGTTTCGAGCCATTCTCAGATCGTAATTTACAAAATTTAATCTATTCGTGGATCGTGACGAGTCATTTCTATTGTTAGTCAATTAAACATGGCTCACTAGATCAGAATTATGTATGTATGTATATAGATCCAACCGAAAAATTTTGAATATTTGTGAAAAATTTGTCTATTTTCCATGGCACAACGTGTGTATTATCTGTTATTCGATCCAGTAAAATGCTCATTCGTATACTATTTAGCGTTATCAATTTCGAAAAGATAAATCTTAAATCATATTTAATTCAACAGGAATATATATTTTTATGAGACTAAACGAATATGTGAGTCTTTGGGATTAAAGTTTTTTGTGAATCGTTTTGAAAGTTTTAAATTTTTCAACTATATAAAAAATTGCAGCACTTGAAATAACACGATAATTAATTTATATGAATAAATTATACTCCTATCTGTTTATTATCTGATTTTCACATTTCAAACGGAAAAATTCCTCGAAGTCTAGTGCGATGCGTAATGTACCTCGATACATTCTCGAATGTTTAATCGCGCTCTTATCGTAATAAATGTGTCGTTTATTACTTTTTTAAAACACTTATAAGATTGAGTCTCGAAAAATGATACGAAGCCACACGGCACGAATTACGACCAGCCGTGCTGTGCGGCAAAAACACCACGTTACAATAACAAACACTATAGCCGCGCACCGGCCGCGCATCGTCATTACAAAACGTTTAAATTGTGTGTGTGTGTGTGTGTGTGTGTGTGTGTGTGTGTGTGTGTGTATATTTTCGAAATAGAGCCGAATATTTTATTTCCTACATCTTCAAATCGATTTGAACAAATGGATTATTATCGCAATAGATTGTTTCTCGCTCTATATTTAATTATATTCGTTATACTCATTTAAGAGAGCACGTCTAAGATATCTTATAATTGTTACAACACACACACACACACACACACACACACACACACATACACACACACACACACACACACACACACACACACACAATAAATAATTACTAAAGTAGAGGATATTTCGTGCGATATACATATCGTTCATTTATTATAACAACGACATAACTTAACAATTATTATTTTATTATAATTGCTTGCTAGGAAGAAAATAATATTAAAGAAAAAAAAGAAAAAACATATTTTAAGAAAACATATTTTTATTCCTCTATAACCAGTCACTACAAAATTGCATATTAATAAAACAAATTGAATGAACAAATTAAATGGAGACGGATCATATAAATAACTAAAAATAATAATAAATTAATTCGATAATATAGCATATTATTTATAATTATATTAGCAATTTTTGTTAAATAAGGTAGTCATCGGAATTAAATTATAAACATTATATTTGAAAGTGATATCCCCATGATTCAATACGCGAATACACATTCGTTGTTATGCAAATTTAAAACCGATAGTTTCACGCCCTTTGATTCCATGAAGATCTCTTCGTGAAGATCTCTCCGCCGGCAAATCGGCACGAATGACAAACAATGAATGCGAATTCAACAATTCTGGCCATCCGCACTATTCACGATTCAATCGGCATAATCAATAATTTAAAAAATAATGCGTAAATACCTGGTAAAAAATTGTCCATTCTACATATTTGCTTGTTCGATGTTCTCAGACCATCTTTTCCTTTTCTCAGGATCTTTTGTTGTACTTACACACCACACACGCGAAAATACGGCACTCTTGTTTAAATATATTCATTTCATTGCGAAATAACAAGAAACAACAAGAAATCATTGCGATTATAGGAAATTCTGCTTGATATTCGTAATGTCTCACAAGTCTTAAGTTCGCAACGAATTTTGAACTAGAAGCGAAAGCTTCCAAAGAGAATCACTGATACAGATACTTTTTTTACGAATAGCATTGATAAATTCATACAAATGAATTTATATCTAAATATTTTTATATTAAATATTAAATTAACGATTTTACAAATTAAATGGCTCGCTATTTCAATTCAAAATCGGCTCGAAAAATATTTATCATGAAGTTTCATTAGTTGATTTATTTAATCTGTATATTATTCAGCAATTCGTATTATTCTATGTTGTCGATTTCAAAATGCCAGACAAATTAAATTTTACTCTGAGTGAATATACATGATGATTTTCCTTTATTAAGCCGATGTATTCTCTCTCTCTCTCTCTCTCTCTCTCTCTCTCTCTCTCTCTCTCTCTCTCTCTCTCTTTCTCTCTCTCTCTCTCTCTTTCTCAATAATTTATATCACTTTTACGAATAAACAAAAATTATTAAAGGATTTTTAATATTCTTACATGTACTTTAATATCTTTAGAAAGTATTTGTATACTAAGAAAAATTTCTAATTGAAAATGAACCAGAATTTTGATTATATCAATCAGAATTCTGGTTATCTCAACTAGAATTATAATAGATTTAACCAGAAAATTCTGATTTGTCTATTTTAAACCACAATTTCAATTAATATAGACTCTTTTTTAGTATAAAGTTATGTATTACAAAAATGTAAAAATACATAAATGTTAAAACTAATTAATGCTTCTAGTCAAAGGAAAGAAATATACAGAATACGAATTAAGTGTGCAAGTTTAAGCGTCATTATACTAATTAACTATCGCAAAATGATATTATAATTCCCATTTCTTATCATATTATTATCTTCGATTCTAAATGAATAAATCACGCGAAATATTTATCAACGAATGATCGTCACATCACTGTACATAAATCTGTAACCGCGCGAGCTGAAAATCGTATTGCAACGATCATATAAAGGTGCAACGACGTTTGATATCAATCTAATATTTGTCATGATCAAATATCGAAAGATAATACAAAGATTTATGAAGCGTCGCACACTATTACCTACTCGCTCGAATGTTGCAGAGTGAGTGATAACAGGTCGATCTTGCTCATTATCAACGACCGTATCATGAACACAAACATATCGAGGTTACATATCAACAATCTCGATGTCGAAATAATATTGAAATTTAATTATTTAATTAATTCGTATATTACGAAATATGTAAATAAATGCTGAATAATCGGTCCGTTACGTTTTAATATTCGTCGTTGTATGTATAAGTGGGTTATTATTTTTTTCTTTCTCTAGACTCGTTACAGCTTATCTTAAATAGATATTTTAATTACTACATTAGGCGATTATTAGCTCATACAACTAAAGATCCATGAATGTAATGGTCACTAATATCTCGTTCGATTTGTTCCTCTTTGGAACTAAACCGGTATAGAATAAGAGTTACAAAGATTACTATATCATAAATGATAATAATTTTCTTAATGATGCTATTTAAATATAATAATTAAGTCCGTGAGATATTTGAAGTGCGATGTTTTATTATAATCGTTATTTCGAATTTCTTACATAATTTGCCATTTTTAGATACATCACTTATTTGTTACACAACGATACAATTAAAAAAAAAAATTTTCCAAAAAAGGGTTCAAATGTTTTGAGTTTTTGTGATATATCGTTGGAATATTAATTTTAATAATTTGATTTTATTGAAATCTTTGTGTAATATTATAACTGAAAATCTAAATAAATGTGAAATATAAATCTTACAGAAAATTACTGAAAAAAATTTAACATTGAAAAATATTTTAATTATTTTATGTATGATATTAAAAGCACTGTTTTTTTAGCGTTTTTAATACTCCAAATAAGTAAATAATTACTGCCTTTTAATAATAAATTGGTCAGTATTAGATTTTGATAAAGAAATTGAATGATAAAGAATGATCAAAAATTATTTTTATTCACAAAAATTATTTTTATTCATTTAGATTTGTAGAACTGCATTATATAATTGATGGATCACAAATCGCAGATAATCTGGTTACATTATTGATTTGCGCGGATTTAATCGTTTACAATTATCAATTATTACACGTGCGATTTAATTGTTGTTTTTTGGAATATCAACCATTTTGGATGCTGTTCAATAATTTGGGTATATGTAATGTAACGACGAAATAGCGACGAGAAATATTCTATAATCACGTAGCGTATTCTATTACTTTATTTAATAAAAATCGGTAATGATTATAAATTATATATATTATAAAAAACATGTCATCATATTAATTTTATTTTAATCAAAGCTTGTTCATGTACATAATAATTTATAAAACTTTTTTTTATTAATAATTTAGTTTTATTATAAATTTAGATAAATGAATGCAATATGTGATGAAAATTAAATTGTTATACATGCTAAATTTATGAGATATCGCAAAATCTAAACTAAAATGCAAATTAATTCAAAACTACTATTTTTTGAATCTTAAATAACAGCAGTGTATAGCATTGATTAGTAAAATCGTTACTTTCAAAGATATTTTTCATTTTCTGTTACATGCTATTCTCACTTATTTAGTTCGCTCTTTAAATTCTTGACGATAAGCGACAATATTATTCGAAAAATTTTTGAGATGGGAGATTCATAAAACGAGTCCGAATCTGTCGCGGTGACTGTGCTAAACCGGGCGGCTTTGTGCCGCGAAATCGAATAGAAGCCGACATTTGTATACGGTACGCGCGCGCGGGGGTACATTTAAAAGTACGACGCTGAGGGATCCGGGCTTTGAGGGTGGGTAGCGATTGAGCTCTCGAGCACTTGAACACGAGCTGAGAAGAAATGCGGGGAGAACAATGGACAGAGGTAACCAGGAGCTGGTGCTGCGTCATCGCGGTGCTTGGAGCCCGTCGCCGGTAACGAGATGCGCCCATGAAGGGCTCACTCACCTTTCCGTAACCCGTCATGTGGACCGACCACCCACCGGTTTCCCTCCAAGACGCTCGTCCTCCTCGGCACTGCATTATCTAACGATTATATTAAGTTGATAGCGGTATTAAATACGTTTCTCTCATTTGTTACTATTTCTGTTTAATATTAGAATCGCGTCTTTTTAATAGTAAGGGCCATCACATACAAAATGACATAAACTGCATAACGTTGAAGGACCAATGAGCATCTTATGTAAATCGATATGGCATTTTTATGTCGAATTCTTATTGGTCCAGCGACTTTATGCTGTGATGCAACTTACTGTCATTCTGTGTGTGATGGCTCTAAATGTTCCTCTCTTCTGCTCATAATTTCTGTTTTTAATCTGTTTTGTATGCACTGAGAGAAAAGTTTCTGATATTTGTGATAATTACATATAATATATATATCGTTGTTTAAAAAATGACTTATAAATTGTAGTTAAACGATTATATTAAATATCAACGATTATATTAAATTGTAGCAACTGTGATCATTTTTATAATAATGTAATAATATCTATAATTTATAGTCATTTTCAGTGGCAACTAATATATTTGTTGAGAATTGAAAATTATATATATGTATAAGAATTATTTATATTATTATTAGTAACTTATTATATTAATAATAATAACCACATAATTATGGTGAAATGTGATTACCGTCACAAATATCAAAAACTGTTTTTTTCATTATCAGTATAAATAAAATCAAAATCGAAAGTCTCGTTTCTACTCATTAATCAAAATTGCATCGTTATTTTCTTTTAATTAAGGGAATATTTTTGAAGCAACGAACGTATAAGTGTGGTTTCAATTACGAGAAAAGTATTGGCATTTGTGATTATAATTACATGATGAAATAATTAAAAAGCTCCCTGGAAAAACATTACAATCATTTTTTGAGTGAAGTAATGTTTTAATTTAAAAAAAATTTTATTTATGCACATGTTCATATATTTTTTTATTTCCCATAAAATTAAAAAAATGTTGGATGCAATGTTCTTCTAAAAAGCCTTTCAATTATGATTAGAAATTTCATTTTTATATTTATTATTGCCGTAATGATAGTAATAATAATTATATTTATAATTCTATAAAAAAATGTATAGTTGACGCTGAAAATGACAAATTATGCTTAAATTATGCAATTGCGATCTTTTTTTTTTTGCGTTGCGTTAATCGAATAAGTGATAATACTTTTATATTAATGTCGATTTTTAAATATAGAAGAAGGTAGCATGAATTTTGGATGCGATTTACGATTCATGCAACAGAATCGTAATAAAGAATTTCTTTTAATTCCTAATCAATATTCTCGGGTTCAGTTCGAAGAATTTTCTTCAACATTGGGAAAAATTATTTATAACAAATGTTTTTTACAACCTTATATAATTTTGAATGACATAATCTTATTACCTCGGATTTTCAAAACAAAAAATTGTTTAATTACGTTAACTTTAAGCAAAGAGTATTAATTTGAAGTACACTGAATTACTCGCGAATTGACGTAGTTAAGAAAATTGCAGAGCGAAACGTTTTAGGGTTAAAAACGAACTGTTCAGAACGTAACCGAGCTTTGGAGGAGAAACCGGGAAGAACGTCTCGTCGTACCGTTGCGTGTTGCGGCGTGCCACTTAAAAAACAAACTGAAGAGAAAAATAAAAAGAATTATCGGCAGCTGCTTGATCTTTCCGCGCGGTCTCGTATGCGTCTTACAAACGATTCTCGAGCAATGCCTGCTTATTAAACGTGGCAGCGTTATTCTTGGATAGAGGGAACGCGAAGCGGGAAGGTAGAAGAAAGCCGCAGGCGGCGTGCACTTGGCTACTTGGCATTTACATCCATTTCGCGCAACGGCTCTTCAGCAAACCCCCCTCGTTCTTCAAGCTTTAGATGCCTGCGTCCGCGTGCACGAGTGCGTGCATTTTTACGTTAGTCGGCAAAGCGCGCGTTCCTCGTGCGTGTTCCTCGCGAGCGCGTATATGAAATAAGACGGGAACTTGGAGAGGAGAAAAAAAAGCGAAGGAAATGAGAGAGAGAGAGAGAGAGAGAGAGAGAGAGAGAGAGAGAGACAAAAGGTAGAAGAGAACTTCAATGTGCGGTCATACGCGATCGCGAGGTGAGGGAGCACCTGGACCTTCTTTTCCATGTGCATCTAAGAGTCCTCATTGCCTTCTATTCCGCGATTCAACCGCCCAACAGATCGCCTCCAGTTAATTTTTTTTCACCAAGTTCAAGTGAAGGAATTTGGTGAAAAAAAATAACTGAAGATGATCTGTTGGACGGTTGAATCAAATTATAATTGAAAAATGATTATAAATTATTAATTGCAATCATTTTTCTGATAATAATAATTATAATTATAGGGTTGTCAACTAATACATATATAGTTCGCAAGTGTCGCAATCGGGATCGGCGCTTCAGACTTCCAACATTTTTGCGGGCAATTTTAATTTCAATTCCATGCATTTTTACAAATTGTAGCGCAGATGATAAAATTCTGTATGTGAATATTGCGAAGAAAATATTATATATTATAAAAATAAAATAATAATAAAAATAATAATTTTTATAAAATTTCTTGAAGCTCTATCAGTCTCCTTTCGAATCGGATTTCGCGCAACGACCATACACGAACAAGTACGTTACGACGACTTATATTCGACAAGCCTTGCTGAGCTGAGAGAGTTTCGGACAATGGAGAGGAATCGAGAGAGCAGCATATCTGATAAGCGACCGCAACTACTAGCCTAGGGTAGATCTCGAGATAGAACTTTATTTCATCAAAGGGACAATAACGGAATCGCGATAACGTCGATTGTCGTGTGAGGAGAGATGTTTTCGCCCTTACAATGTACGTGATAATTTGTAGCCCGAATAAAAATCGGTCCATAAATTCCTAATTAATCGAAAATAGCTTCGCTAAAAAGTCAATAAGGTGTCCAATAATAAAAAAGGATATATAGGTTTCTTTTATCCTAAATAATGCACAATGTATTCTTAATTTAATTCTATTAAATTATCTTAACTTTTTCTTTAGAAAAAAATTAATAATCGATAATTATTCAAATTACGTGAAATTTTTATTTATTTTTATTTTTTTTCTTTATATAAAATCGATATTAATTATATCCTAATGTTTAAAAAAATCTTAAATATTGAAGGTTAATATCAGAGTTTACCGACTCATTCGAGGAATGATAGGAAAATATAAGAATTTATGGATAAGTATAATTCAGTCATTCAATAGCCTTCATTTAAAGAAATATCGTGTATTTCAATTCAGAGTGAGAAATTCCAAATGCCTGTTCGGTCATTCAGTGATACATTGATCTATCGCTATACACCGGCACTGCATTTAGCATGCATCGCTGCGCACCGCAGTTTCACATGCAAAATCCAATGCGACGCGACGTTTATATCCCTAACTCAACCAATATTTTAATGCGTTAGCCATTAATATACAATACACAAATTATATGTTCGTCAATGTACCCGTTCTAATCGTCAAATATGACAGAAATCCTATCGATTATAACTATTATAGCAAAGAAAGAACAGTTTTGCAGAAATATAAAAAATTAGGCTATAGATACAGATCTGAAGATAATTATGTTCAAAAAAAATATTCTACAATACATCAGTACTATCAGTTCCGTGTTAATGACAAAGGATTTTCTATTTATATATAATATGACTTCAAGAGGATACTCTATAAAGTAAAGAAATTTCATATAACTTATAATTTTAGGTGTTGGATAAAAAAAAAATTATGCAAAATGCTCAAGCACGATGACAATGTTATTTAAATTAAAAGTTTTGATGTTCTAGCAATCAGCTTGAGCCTACATAATAATCAGGTATTTTCAGATCTGCATTTGATCTAATTTTTATATACTTCAGCAAAACCGTACATTCTGTATACAATTGATTATAAACGTGCAACCTGATCGAATATAAACGATGAAAAACATCAACAAATTGAAATTAATTTCATGACAGACTTCCGTCAATACGTCTATAAACACGAAAGCAAAAGTAATTAAGCGTCTGTGTATCGGAAGGATGTACAATATCATTATCATGCGATGTTCAATAAATTATTATGCATCGTTTAATGAATTATTAAAAAATCAGTAATAAGAAAAAAACAATATATAACCTAAGTAATAAAAGAATTCATGAAAAAAAGAATGAAATTAAATGTATTTTTTTTTATACAATTTAATCTGTCGTTCTTGAAAGTATCAGACTGATCGTTTGTAAATTTTTTTTACGCTTTTTTTTATATGACATAAATTTAATCCATGGTATGAATTTTCACGTCATGAATTGTTTCCGACAAGTGTAGCAAATACATACATGCTATGTCAGGTTTTGCGCGTTTCCTCTCTGTTACGAATTTTCCGATAAATTGGAATGTTTCAGAATAAAAATTTAACAGGAAAAGCATAAATGGATATCAAAATTTTCTTTTCTATTGAAATTCCGTTGAACTGTTTCCTTTTCTATTGAATTTGAGTCGTACTTTACCAAAATTGTTATTCCATTGCCATGATGATTTTATAAATCGAAGATCGTCACAGAAAATTTATTCGAAATTTGTCAGATAAACGTATTCATAATTAGATATAATTTATAATAAAAAAGTTCCATGACTATTTCGTGCATTCTGCGTGTGCATTTATAATTGTAAACACTGATATTTCATGTACACGTTCTCCAAAAAATTACAAATAGAAATACGTAATGTTATCTCCGAGATACACATCGCGTTAGAAAAGACATCCGTTGTAGCATTCGGGATTTGCAGTACTTAAAAAAACGCAGTGCTCGAGCAATGCCGATAATCGCGTATTTATTGCACTGAAAATTCTCCGAGTACTCCGGCCTGCCTCACTGCATTCGAATTAACGCATTCCTTTAGAACGCGTACTTTGACAATGATTCTTAACTAGACAATTATTATATGCGGTGATTTCTTATAGAAATCGTTCTTAACTTTATTATATGATATACGACAAAATTAGTCGACCTCTTATTGTAACATCTACATCGATCGTCGCCATGCATCTCGGTGGCCTCCTCCACCTCCACCACTTCCTCCACTTCCTCCACCTCCTCCTCGAGTTGATGAGTAATTCTATAACATGAGATAAGCAATCTCAGCTAAAGCTTATTTTAATCGTCTTATTTTAATGTGGTATTTTGTTAAATAGTTTTCTCTTTATTCCATAATATTCCATAATTTAGAAAAAAAAACTCTTGCTTCAATTATCTTTTTATTTCAAAGTCACATTTAATTGGTAACAATTAAAAGCAAAAATATTAAAACACAATTTTAGAAGAAGCAACTTTAATTTTGATTTTTCCTCTTTTCCTAGTTTTATCACGCTTAACTTTTAATTTCAATTATGCTTTCTCAAAACTGATTAGATATTCTTTACTTAATTTTGCAAGTATTATTACGCGGAATTATTACAATCAAATCTAAGAATTATAGAAAGAACAATTTATTATAGAACAACTTATTATAGAAAGAAACAATTTATTATAGAAACAATTTATTATAGAAAGAACAATTTTGCTGAATCTAAAAATTTTCTTGTCAAAATATCTGAAAAATCTAAATACAGATCTGAAAATAATTTTAGATCACCAAAATAATGATATATATCGATCAATCTGGTAACAATAATAGAATGTCAAAATTTTTGACGCAAAATTTCTCATCACTTTGACTGTCTTAATTGTTTTGACGCTTCAACAAAATTATTTTCAGATCTGTATCTAGCCAAATTTTTACACTTTAGCAAAAGTAATTCTTTTCATATAGTAATTCCGTTCAGTTCACATTACATGAAAAATACGAATGTAAGACAAATAAAAGAAAATGAAGAAACATACCCCTCGTTGACTGTGGTAGCCGTGCTGTGCATTCTGATGCTGTGTATTCTGATAATTATTCCGTGAGGATTGCTGACGATTATCGTAATTATGACGATGATACTGATAGTCCGAAGACGGATAATTCGACTGACGCATGCTATAACTTGGTCCTGATGCCCATGCTCTACGCACATGACTCGAACTAGCACTGTTGTAACCGCTATTGTATCCAGACTGGTATTCATTCCGATAACCTGGAAGCAAATGCATGCGAGTATTTAATATACATTAAATATGCAAAGGGAAAGTCCATATACCTACATTAGCGTATATAGAAATAATCGAGCGGCAATAAAGGCCCAAAAGTATATCCGGCTTAGGATTTAATCTCTCAATAAATATTTTCATGAATTAGTTGTACTGAGAACGCGTAGTTATTCTCAATAATTAACATAGAGGCATGCGAGAGGGACGGGTAAGGGAGACAAGCGGGCGCAATAAAGCTGGCTAGATGAATGGGAGCGTGCCGGCGCGTGTCCCTAGTTCCCAAATAATATGCAGCGTAGGACTCGGTAACGTCACTCGATAAGCACTCGGCCGCGCTGTGAAACGTCATAATAACGCCTACTAGACCCATCGTTAATAAGGGATTTTCGAAAGCGCACTTGGACGGGGAAGGAGAGCGAGATACACGGCGCACACACGCTCTCGGTATCGTCAATACCTACCGTTTCCAGTTTAAACATTTCCAATATTGCCGTTGTCGAGAAACGTCGGTTTCCCTCGCTCTTCTCTTTCAGAAGTCGATAGAAAAATTGATAGCGAGATAATGATTGCACTGACAAAAGAACAAAACAGTACGTCACTGTCGATCCGTGACTTCCCATCTTTGAATATTCATAACGCTCGAGCGTTCGAATTGCGAGATTACTCGTATCATTGCTTTATGATTGTGTTCAGGGGGAATTCGAAATAAGAGAAAGCATCGCGTTTGTTTGATGTGTCGCCATAGATGGAAGTGAATTTTAATTGAATTGATTGCGCGCACACGCGGCGCATATATTCTTCAGTTAATTAACATTTAAGTAAAGCGTTACTTTGACTTTAAGTTTATGGGACTTGATTTTAATAGATGGACAATACATCTGTCATATATCTGTATAGAATTAATGTTGTATGTATAGAATTAAAACATATATATATATGTATAATTGAAAATTTTACAGTTACTGCATGAAAAAAATACGTGCTGAATCTTTATAATTATCTCACGTCTTTTTCTCCGACAATAAATATGTGCAGCGTGCAAAGTTGAAAGATTGCGATAAATGATCCCTGTCGGTGTGTTTTCGTGAGAGAATCGATGCAAAGACTGACCAAGAGATCTCGCGGTTTGAAGGAAGTGGTGCTTGGCGAGGAACGCTCTGTATTGTCCGGTGATTTCTACTCAGTACTTCTGCATCGTACTACATACTTCGACACCAGCAGCATTCGCGCGAAGTGGCGTAACTCTTTAACCCTCAGGATTCAGCGGCCATGCACAAAGGCTATCACTGACGCACGATAATCGTATAGTTTGGTGCAGTCGAGCTCGTAATAGGAATCGGCAAACACCGTCGATATCATCGAAGACTGAAGGGGCGATCTCGCTTTTGAATACCATACAGTTATAGACTCCTATCGTATCTGTATATGCGTAAGAGAGAGAGAGAGAGAGAGAGAGAGAGAGAGAGAGAGAGTACATTATTCTTTCTCTTCCACCCCGACATTTCCTCTCATTCTTTCGCGACAACAATAATATCCCCCGTAGGTTCCAGACGGCCCGCGCCCAACGATTTCGACCCCCAACGGTAATCCTCACCCACAGCTTTCGATAGGGGAAAGGAAGGAGGGTTTAACAGTTTACATGTCGGATCATCCCTCGTTATTGTTGCGTTTATGATAATAATGCACCGCTACGGCCAGCTCGCATGTTGCTCGATTTGTTTCAACCCTATCGCGAACCAAACTCGAACTATGTGTGTTCAGATAGGTAGTTAATTAGATCTTCGATATGCGATACATTCGTCGAAATCCATCGTATCATTCGTGAACGTTAAAATTATTTAATCAGAGAATAGAATTTAACCTGAGGAATTAATAAACGAATTTAGATTCTCAAAAATTATTCTGCAATATTAGTACAGTAATAAACATAACAAAAATGTTCAAATATAAAAAGATTAACATCGCAAGGTATACATAGTTTAAGAACAATTTTATTTTTAAAGAAAGGAGCGATTCTTTTCTGATTTTATTATGTTTTTAGAAATAGTTATTGAAAATATATATTGGTCTATTTCGCGGAAAAAATTCATCATTCAAAATCAATCATTTGCTGAAATATCAAAAAATTTAATAAGATACAGATTTGAAAATGATTCGTTAGACTATCATTAATAATTATGTAGAATCTTCAAGCGTAATAAGCAACGCTGCAAAAAATTTTGACATTTTAGTAACCAGTTTTTGTTACATAATTATTTTGATGATCTGACAAAATTATTTTGTTTGTTATCTGAATCTTTACTGAAATCGTTCTTTTTGTGTTTTTAAAATATACATATAATACATAAGAGACTTAAAATTATGTGGAAATTTATAAGCTTTGCTGAAGTATCTAAAAATCAGATAAATATAGAACAATAATTTTATTAGACTATCAAAATAATTATGTAGAAGGTTCAAGCTAGTTATTAGAATGTCAAAATATTCTGCCAGTTCATTCTGATCATGCTTGAGTTTTCTATAATTATTTTGATGGTCCAACAAAATTAATTTCAAATCTTCATTTAAATCCTTCTTTTATCTAAATTTTTAGATAGTTCAACGAAATGGTTCTTTAAAGAATTTATAAAAAACATAAAGAATAAAAAGTAAAGTAAGTGTGTAAGTGTGTAAGTGTATATAAAGAATTTCCTTCAACCGAATAAATATAATTACGTGATACATGGCAGAATATTTTGTGGTTCGATCAAAATTAGGGGGAGATTATTTTTCTATGTACTAAGTAAACATAATTAATGAATATTTGAAGACAATAAAATCGATGTTCAAAATAGATCATCGGTTTATATAACAGTCGAGTGATTTGAGAATCATTAGAAATGGGGAAAATGGCGTTGCGTCCAGTTACCAGACGGAACTTCCACCAATTTCGAGCCGGAGCCGAAATTGTATTGGAAGCCAGACGGAAAAGTATCAAGATCCGAGAAAGAAAGACGATTCGTTTATATGTACGTATACGCGCTATAGTGGGTTCCTCGCTACGGGTATTGGATTGGATTGGATTGCCGCGTCAGCAGTACAAACACTCAAAACCTCGATGTGGGTCGGCCTCTCTCGTTCCTGTTTCAAACTGAAATTACACTTTCCCGTCCACCACGTTCGACCTGCCACAATATATAGCTACGTGTTTCCCCCTTGGCTGCATCTTTTGTCCATATCGAACTTATAAATAATGCTCCGTCCCTTATCTCTCGATTCTTCAATGATGAACTTGTCTTTACGTATCGTTTTATTTAGCCTTAACGTGAGCTTTATGTGTATTTTTTTATTTTTATTTCATGTTTACGAGTTTTTATTTTTTGTATAAATAAAGATGTATTTTTATCTCACGATTTTTCGATGAGAACAAAAAAAGAAATGATGTTTGGATACGTAAAGTAAAAATTTCATGTGATTTAGATTAATTATAATTACAAAAATTACAATATGCCAGATTTTTCGAAACGTTTTGTCATATTATTATATGCACAACATTATTTAAAAAATATTTCTCATATTCAAAGTAAACGAAACCAGTAATGTACCGAAAATTTGACATTAATAATTTGATATCAATAAACAAATAATGATTAAAACGCATAGATATAATCAGAAAAGGCAGAGTGTTCTTAGCGTTTTAGCAAGCAAATATGATGAATGTGATACAAACTGATTAATTGTGAATTAATTACTTTGAAAAGTATTAAAAAAATATTAAAATCTATTAATACTAGATAAAACTGTTTTAACTATATGATTAAACAATTTTCAGAATCGTAATTAATTTATTACTACGTGAATTAATCTTCGACAAAGCATTAATTTGTCTGTGCATCATGAATGTCGATTTTCACCATCAGTCGGATGGCTAAACCTTGACCTCCGTTCTTTTTTAGAAATCGCCAACCTTTCTTTTACGTACACATAATTCCTATGAAAGCAGTTCTCTCCCGATCTTATATGCTTATGGTGGGTGTAAGTAAATATTGTACAACATGTGTAAGTAAAAGGCATAGGCTACATAAACGTTCCCTTCTTTCTCTCCATCTTGTCCTCCTTTTATGCAGAAGCATGTACGGAGGATCTCTTATCGATCAGAGACGTGGACAAGTTGAATGGAGTACCTATTTCAATTTTCCATCGTATCACAAATCGTAATTTTTAGCCACTTTACTCGGCTTTATTCAACGGAACAAGAAAAAAAGAATTATCCAGTTATATATTTGTTCAATAGATTTTTACTTTTTCGTTTAATCGAATTTATCGAGTTCAGCTTCAAAATGCGTCTAATTTATAAAAAAAGAAATTATCCAGTGCAAAGTTCGAAAGAAACATTTTAACGCGTATAATAAACATGAGATCAATCGGTTCTCAATGCAATCAGTTCTCTCACATAT
>NW_017259229.1:1362872-1370077 GCF_001594045.1 Atta colombica | reverse complement strand
TGAAAATATTTTTATAATTTATTTATTTTATTATTTGTTATCATTTTTGTTATAAATTAAAATTTTGTTATAAATTAAAAAAATAATAAAAATTAAATGTTTTTATATAAGTACTTTAAATATTCAAAATAGCTTATGCAAAGTTTCATTGCGATTCATCGATACAAAGATTCGATAAATATTTTGTTTTTATTTACGTAAGGACAACGAATCTCTGTATCATAATGTAACTTTACATAAATCATCTTGAATGGTTAAAGTACTTATACAAAAAAATTGAGATTTTTGTATACATTACTTTATAATACACAACATTTCCATGTATTTCTATTGGAGCACAAATAAAACAAATATTATTTCTTACTCTGAAATAACTTCGAATCCAGATGATAAACCATCGCTTTTTGTATTACTTACTTTTAAATGCAATCTAGAATAATCTCCAATTTTTTTTTATCTTTTATTATTTTGATACCGATCATATCTCTTTAAAAACATCTCGCTCAAAATTTATCAAGAACATCACTGAAGATGTTGTAATCGCGGTGATTACATTGTTTATACGCTTATGTATTACTTATTACTAATTCATGAATTTCAAACCTTCGTATTCAGAATCCGAGTGGCAAAGCTTACGTGCAACGCTAAAAAGAAAGTAAAAGGGGTGATGGAAGCGGGACAAGGGGAGAGAACCCGCATGTACGAACTACCTGGCTGCAAGAACAATGCGTACACGTTCTCCCCCATAAAACTCAGCACCCAATGGTACAAGATGGCGCCACCACCAAGCCAAAGTACCACTCGGGCGATTTCCGGTGGCTTTGTTCCGCCCACCACTCTTGCGGGGCACAGAGCGGGAGAAGACGAAGAGGAAGGGGGAGGATCGATGGAACCCGTGGATGAAGGCGCGCCTTTGAGGCCACCGCGTGCTTACGATGCGTGTGCATAAAATATAAAAAGGCTTTTCCTCTATGAAGCCAGTTAGTCAGTATACAGAATTTTTCCGTCGCGCTTCTTGACGCATTGCCCCCACCCGTCTCTCTGTTCGAGCCACCTTCTTTTTTCATTATAATATTTCAGTTTGTTCCTCTTCTTCATTTTCACCTCAGTCTTCACCTTTATCTTTAACTTTGTCTTCGTGGAAAGAATAATTTTACTGGAGTACAAATATTTGAAAATAATTTCATTGGACCATCAAAATAATGTAAGACGCTCAAAATATGAGCAAGGCTGCAAAGAATTTTGATATTCTACTGACAATGAGAGCAAAATATTTGCAATATTTATAATTGCATGGTTAGAAGCTTTATTTTTACAGTTATTATACTGCTATAATCTTAATAATAATAATAATAATAACAATAATATATGATGATTCTTTCACATATAAATATAAGAAAATTGTACTATAAATTATGATAATTTCAAATATTAATATAGTAAAATATCAAGATAAATGGTAAATAGAATAAACATTTTTATTCAATAAATGCAATTGTAATTATAGTGAATATAACTATTTTTTAAAATTTATTTAGTATTTATGTGATAATAATAATAAAAAATACATTAAGAAAATACCACAAATTTTCATACAGTGTGTGATTATTAATAGCACAACTGATATATTTGCATAGTTAAAACAATTATAAAAATATATTGCTCCAAAAATTGACTATAAATTTTAGTTAAATTATGATAATTGCAACCATTTTTTTTTCTCAGTGTCAACCACTAGCAGTTTGAGCGTCCTACATAATTATTTTGATGGTCCAATAAAATTATTTTTAGATTTTCATCTAGCTAAATTTTTAGATACTTCAATCAAACCGTTTTTTCCATGCATTATCTTCGCTATCGTCTTCGTCTTTATCTACTTAAGTATACCATCATTACGTCGTTTTCGACTTTATCTTCGACTTCGTCTCTTCATCATCATCTATAAAATCTTTGTATTCAGTTTCGTTTCCTTCTTCCGCATTTTCTCCCCGTTTTTTCGAGGTATTCGTGCAGGAGTTTGCGCTGCAGAGAAGAAACGAAGCGGCTGCGACTCCAAGTTCTCCACTTTCTTATTTCTTCCATCCCCACTTCCGTCTTCCTTCAGTCGCGAGTCGGCGGTAATGGAGGCCCTCGAAGGCGGCTCTTCTAGCGCCTCGACGAGCCGGTCGACGAAACGAAACGGAATGAAACGAAATGAGACGAGACGAGAACCAAGGCAGTATTTACTTCCAACGATTCGCGAGATTCCTCTTTTCGCTTACTCTTTATTTCCTCTTCTCCTCTTCCCCTCATCTCGATATTTTTTATTCGTTCGAGAAAAGAATGTAATGCGTGCTCTCTTTCAGATATTTATTTAATTTATTAATATATTAATAAAACAGAATTAATATATTAAATTTATTTCATTCACATTTATGTCGCGACGAATTTAAAAAGCTTTTTTTTTTTGAACGAGAAAATTGGAAAACTAGTAATCTCCACATTACAAGTAATTAGAAGTAAAGCGCCTTTTGCGAATTAAGCTTTATATATAAAATTTAATAGAAAATTTATTAAAAAGGGAGAGGTGGTACAACCTTAACTATAAATATGAAGCACCCTCCACAAATTGACGTTCTATATATTAAAAAAATTAATTAAAAAATAATTTTATTTTGTTGTTTATAATTTCAACTAACTTACGCAAATCTTAACATAGTAATTGAATGTAAACAAAATTACAACTAATAAGTACAACTAATAAAATAAAAAATCCATAAAATAAATCTATATTGATCAGTGAACAGATAGAATACAAAACTTATGAAGGTAAAATAAAATTAATTGCTTGTAAGCTGCCATTCTAGCGTATATATTAATTTATCTTGTTTTTCTTATAAATATTTAATGTGTGACTCCGAACACTCTTAATATGAAAAACGATGAAATATATATTTGCAAAAAAATAAGTGACAGATGATTATTTATCGTGTAGTAAGATAAGGAAAGAAAAACTTGCACTTAACCTTTAATATATGTATCTTTTTAATACATGTATCTACAATATTAAAAATCAATATTAAAGTATTTCTAAATGGTTAAAAAATTACTTTTGCATCACAAAAATCATTAATGGCACGTGCATTTTAAGTGGAATCACTACCATCTTAGATACGAAACATAATAAAAGAGTAACAAAATAAGACAATCGTATATAATATTAGTTATATTAACCTAACACTTTGGACCCTTTATTATTACCCTAAACAATAAATAAAATCCATGGTACCCTATGACTTTATGCTATTCCAATTTCCTATATGAAAAAAATTCATAAAAATTCACAAAAACAAATGGAGGCTATATTGCGTAAGATATTATTGTATTCTTTAGCATCGTTTATTTTTTGACTGTAAATGTAGTGATCTCTTTACTGCGAAAACTACGTGTCAATTTTAGAACGAAATTGTGATGGGCGATATTGAAATTACGTTGACCAAAGCATCCCATAGGCGCATGTTTATTTCGATAGATGACAATCCGACGGTAACAATTTCAAAATCTGCTAAATGTTCGGCCGTTTGTCGAAACAATTCAATCTACGCCTCGATGAGCTTTGGGAATCAGCGAAACCGAAACTCGAGTGCGGAAAAGCTCCGATTTCCAACCGGCTCGTGAGTATTCAGCAGAGCTTTCCAATTGGCGTTTCGATATCGATGACTGGACGAGTCCCGCGATGGCACGGAAAGAGACGGACGGAGAAGCCACTCGTTCGTTTCTGTGTGACCGATTCTATCCACATTTAACGATCGCTTTACTGTAGGCGTCCGTTAAAGCGGAAATACACGTAATTATAATGTCCTTTGCGAATGGAACTGAATACAAAGTTTGTATCTATTTGGATAAAATGGCTCTAAATCCCAACTAATTTGTTTACTTCGAAAACTTCTACTATTCGTGTAATTCAATTAATATGCGTATATCTTACAAGCGTGCATTGCATAATATCATCGATAAATATATTGAAGTCAGATAAGTTATTTTAATAGATTATATTTATTTGACAGCAAATTCGAGTAAAATAGTCATAATTTTTTAAAACCATATAAATGCTGAATGGTTTTTTGGACACCCTGTATTTGAAATATAGATATTAAAATATGCGGTAAATTATTAGCACGACACTTTTTCTTCCAAGTGCTGTCTTTTTATACAGCGTGTAAAAAACTATTCAGCATTTATATGGTTTTAAAAAATTATGATTATTTTTTACCCGAGTTTGCTGTCAAATAAATATAATATATTAAAATAATTTATCTAATTTTCAGTATATTATTTTAAAAAATCATTTATAAGATGCACACCATGAAGTATATAAGTACTGAGAAAAATTTTTGGTTGAAAATGAATGAATCAGAAGATCATATCAGAATTTCACTGAAAGATCGGCTGCTGCAGCAAATTAGATAGTAAAATATGGCATAGCATTTTTAATTGATAGCAGCAGCCAATCTTTGGTTGCATTAGTCTATCGAAATCCTATACTGACATTGCGGATAGGGTAAGGCAACCAAAAATTGGCTGTTGCAGCCAATTAAAAATTGCTATGCATATTTTATCATCTAATTTGCTGCAACAGCCAATCTTTTCTTTCCGTGGATGGTTATCTCAATTAGGATTATAATAGATTTAATCAGAAAATTCTGACTTGTCCATTTTTAACCAAAATTTTTCATTTTTTTCAATGTAAAATGCACAAACTGATGAAGCTTGCTAGAACGTTAAAACTTTTTAGCAGCATTATTATCGATTCTTAAACGTTCTAATTATTTTGTGATAATTATTTTGTGATAATCCAACAAAATTATTTTCAAATCCTAAATGTTTAGATACTTCAACAAAAACGTTCTTTTTCCATGTGTATATGTTTAAAAATCATAGCTCACATCGATATGCGTAAAAAGCACATATTTAATGCACATATTTATGTATATCTACATAGTATTATGTCTATGTAGTATTATTAAAGGTACAGAATTTTCGACGATTTCTGAGTTTCGATTCTTAGCGATGCGACACGGTTTTGCAGGCGCAAGCATTTCTATCTCGAACGTTTTTCCTTCGACCGTCGCGACGCGAAGCATTCGGAGATGGCAAACGCGGAGAAGTGCGGGGGCAGGACGGAGTACAAGCAGAGAAGCGAGACAAAAAGAGGGAAGATCAGAGAAGGAGGAACACTTGACCCTCTGCTTGGCTGCCTGCCGCACACAGCTGATCCTGAAGCTGCTCCAGCGAATCCTCGTTCGCGCGCGACGTGCGTTAATAAACGTATCGAGAGTGTGTTGGTAACTTGATGGTCCGTGCTCTCTCTTCCTATTTCTTTTCCACTATTCCTTTCCGTTTTACTTCTCTCCAACTAATTCCTCCTTATCACTTCCTCTCTTTTTTTTTTGCCGTCCTCGATGCTTTCCGTTCCGTCTCTCTGCAAGTATTCTTACTCCTACTCGAAGTTCTCACAATCGTCGATTCACACGACTCCTCTCTTCCAACTTTGTTCCGTCAGCTTTTCTACTTCTCGTTACTTAAATCGTCCTATCTCCGTTTCGAATTCAGTAATCAGTTTGCACGCGCAACATGAAAGTTTACTTCTTAACTGATCTGTTTTTTTATTTCGAGAGCTACTGATTGTGTACGATCTTAGTAGTTTCGTAAAATTTTAAGGAATTAATCAAAAATAAAGAATTCTGAAATACTTAAAAATATCTACCGATTATACAAGGAAAGAACGGTTTTGCAAATATTTTAAAATTTAGCTATAAATGCAAATCTGTAAATAATTTTATCGGATCATATAAATAATTATGTAATGATCAAAGTTGGTTACTAGAATGTCAAAACTTTTTACAGCATTTGCTCATGTTTGATAAGTCTACATAATAATTTTGATAGTTTAACAAGTTTATTTCCAGATCTGTATTTAGCTAAATTTTTTTCTTCAGCAAAATCGTCTGTTCATACAGACACTGAGAAAAATGCTGATGAACGAACCAAAAAATTCTGATTATATCAATCAGAATTCCGATTATCTTAATTAAAATTCCAATAGACTAGAAAATTTTGATTCGTTCATTTTCAACCAGAATTCAATTAATTCAACGAGATATTTTTCTCTAGAAATACATAAAAATATCATAATATTCATATAATGAATAATTATTATAATTATTAAAATTGCACGGTATTTTAATATTTAATACGATTTAGTATTTTAACATGATTGAGAACGTCATTTAATATTTAATTTAAAATAATCAAATGTCATCTAATTCGCTTGGAATATATTTTCAGTGAAACATTCTTTCGAAGTACAACGGATTTTGTTACGAATGCAGTTTTCAATGAGAAAAGTATTGTAAACAATATCAGGATCCGAAAATAGTTGTAATTCGTCGCTTCTGCGACGTTCCTCAAATTCCGCGGATCTTACATCCACTCTCATGCTGCGCAATCTCGGAATATATTATGCATGTACGAGGACAGATACCTATATGCGTACACCCATACACCCTCGTAATCGACGTACATTTATGGGGGAGCATCAGGAGAAAGGGCGACTAGGAGATGCGTGAGTAACGTGTTGACTCTTGCGATCGTGCTCCTAATTTATTTACCAATTTACAGGGGAAGTCGGATTTTTCGACCTCATGGTTGGCGAACTCTCTTTTAATATCCGAGATGTTCGAATCTAATCGAGTACGACCACCATTCATATTTATTCGAAATCAATTGTTACGAATAAAGGCGTTTTATTTACATACAGAAAGAAGAAACAACCGCTAGAAAATAAGTTAATAATTTTTATTTTGCGCGACAATACACGTTGTTTCTAATTTTCTCTTAAAACGACTGCGTTTGCAAAACTACACTGAGAGAAAGGATTTTTGTTAATTTAGCAAGCCACCAGTATCTTTAACCGATGATCGATAAATATGTGACAACAAATTTTGTTGTCACATATTTATCGATCATCGGTTAAACAAATTTTGTTGTTGTGTTTGCTGCTAGTCTGCTATATCAAACAATTATTAGTAACAGAAGCAAACTATATAGAATCTAACCTATCTTTAGGCTTGTTTACATAGAATTCATAGATGATCGTAGAGTCTTAAGTCATAGAAAATCAACCAAGCACAGTCAAATATAGGGAGAACTTACTACTTGATTAG
>NW_017259229.1:1349112-1362772 GCF_001594045.1 Atta colombica | reverse complement strand
ATATATATATATATGAGCCTCTTATTTACTAGCGATACTATTGATTATTTATTACGTTGACGAATTAATTTGACGAATAATCGTAACAAATCGATCAGTTTTTTAACAAATATCACATTTGCTTTCCCTTGATTTCTCTCAGTGTACATTTCGCAGTTGATTCTTTTCCACGCGAATATTTCGAAAGACTTGATTCGCATATCTTTCGTATATCTCTGGCCAGACACGCCAAGCTGCGAACGCTCGCTGGTGAACGCGAAAGAGACACAACTCGGTGGCAGTCGTGTCAGAGGCGACCAATAAATTTATCGAGCGGGTGTTGGCATGGAGACTGCCGGACAGAGCTCGGTTGGATGGCCCGGAGGGCGATGAGAGGGCACTCGAGAATCCTCCATGAGACCGTCACGGAGAAATTGGAGGCAGCTACGGCACCCACGGCACCCATGGCCCAGGAGAGAAGGGAGAAGAGAAGAGGGACGTGTTCGAAGGTAAACTGTACGTAGGTGTGCGGAAGTAAGAGAGAGAGACAGAGAGAACCGCCGAGCGGAAGTGGGAAGAAGAGGAAGAAGAGGAAGGATATCGATTCCTCGCGGTGATCCAATCAACGATGGCGCCTTATCTGGCGCCTTTACCGGCGTTATAACTTATCTCCCGTTGGTGATATGATATGTTTGGTGCCGTGCGAATTTTTAGCTGTAAGCCTATATAAATTAATAGACGAAGTTGTGAGATCTAATTTTCAAGTGACAACGCATGGAATGTTTATCATTATAAATATAAATGTTTGTGTTAATCTTCTAAATCAATTTAATCATAAAATTTATTATTTCATGGAAAGGACGACTTTGCTAAAATATCTAAAAGTTTAGCTAAACTTGAAAATAATTTTGTTGGACTATTAAAATAATTATGTAGAAAATTTAAGTTAATACTGAACAATGCTGCCAAAAATTTTGATAGTTCAACAAAATTATTTTCAGAAATCACGCTAAATATAAACGTTTATTGAATTAAATTAGTCTAAACGTAAAATTTATTAGTTGATGGAAAGAACGATTTTGCTGAAATATCTAGAAATTTAATTAGACTTAAAAATAATTTTATCGACGAATCGTTTTGTAATTATGTAAAAAATTAAAACTATAATGAGTCCCACAAAAAATTTTTAAATGACGTCAGCTTAAGAGCATCCTCGTTATTATGTTGATTCAATATAATTATTTTCAGATTTATCTAGCTAAATTTTTTAAATCTTTTTCTTTTTTGAATGTCTTTTTATTTAAAATTATACATATAACTGATATAGTTCTCTCTCTCTCTCTCTCTCTCTCTCTCTCTCTCTTGAAATTTATATATTTATAGCACAAAATAATTTCCTCTCCTAAATTTAAAACCTAATCATAACAGCGTCTCGATAGTTCGAATTAGAATAGGATCAGCATTGACTATTCGGAATACTGCGGAATAATATTATTTTATAAAACAAAGGAAGTCTCGTAAAATTCAGGTCAGCAGAGAATCAGACTAAAATAAAATAAACTGAAATTCTAAACTAAACTAAAACTATATAAACTAAACTAGAAACAAGATTACTTTAAAAGATTTGCAACAACTTTGCAAAGTTTGCAAAGTTGTTGCAAGTTTATTGTTTGTCATCTAAACGTTAACGTTAAATAACATTTAGCAAAGACATATATTGATTCATTCAATATAAGAATTTAGTGAGAATGATTAAATATCCAACTGAAAAGAGAGAAAATATTTTATGAGATATTTTATAATGATATTCTGTAAAATATCAAACATCACGTACGTAAATTAATTTTTCGATAATTTCGCCTGATGCTCTGCCTACATTTTTACGTAACATTTATATGCAGAATTGCGAGAGATGGCGGCGCCCAATTTATGTTTCACGCATTTATTACCACGGAGCCAATATTTTTGTTGTTTATGACAGAGCAAAGCGAATATCGGAAAAATCCGGGGAATATGAAAACAGCAGAGGGGAAAGAAAGAGAGAAATATATTTCCCATAGTTAGCTACTTGCCCGCTCTTCAGATCAAGCCGATTGCGCTGTTCAAATCTCGCTGTCATTGTATCGGTTTTTAACGTAATGGCGTCCGGGGAAAAAAATGCACTCTTACGCTTTCACGTATACTAGCCCTTAAACGCCTTTTCGGTATGGTATATCCGACTTTCTTTTTCCAATGCTTTTCCAATATTTCTTCCATCGCTTATAACTTTTTTATTAATAAAGATATACATTTGTTTAGTATCATTATGTTCCTCAATGTCTGGCGTTTCGATTGAAAAAAATTTTTTACAGTATATTCATTTTTCATGAAAGTTATAAACAATCGAATGAGCTGAACTAGTTATGCCCACTTCCAGGGTATTGTCCTGATAGCAGCAGAGTGGCATTTAAAAGCTAGAATCCATTTGAGAAACGTACAACAAAAAAAATAAACTAATGAGGAATTGATTAATTCTAAGGTCGATAATTAAATTCATAATTTGAGATAAAAAGAAATCATGTAAACTTCTTTTAGATTAAATCGAAATTTTTATCATGATTCACGAAATAAAAAAATAATGTAGTCTTGAAGAGATTTTAGCAAAAAGAACTTTATGCCTTATTTTATCATCATTTTCGCATCGAATGCCTCGAAAATATGGATTTTTCCCACTGATGTCACACTCTACCTACGTGATACCACTTGAAACATTCAGTGCCGGATGCACTCTTCATCGTTGATGTAACACTGGTAGTGGAATACAAAAAAAAATTCTGATTAAAATTGTAAATTTCGATTCATTTTTTTTTCGTATATATTATATTTTCCTATTTTTCTTTTCTTTTTTATCCATTTGCTTTCACTCCATTCTCTCTCTCTCTCTCTCTCTCTCTCTCTCTCTCTCTCTCTCTCTCTCTCTTCAAAGTAAACTCTTCTCATGCTAAATTCTCGATAGTGTCAAGCAAACGTTTCGAAGAATAGTCAAGCAAATAACTTCATTTTAAAAAAGGTGAAAGTTCTCGCACCTGAAGTAGACCGTATTGGGTACAGTTACTACAAGAGACTTCTCTATACCGAGGACTGCGATTAGGTGATATCTGATCCTATACATGATCACTTGGTAAAGTAAACGAGAAGAGCACGCGGACGGAACGAGACTGAAGAGTCGCAGGGACGGCGTGGAAGATCCCGAAGAGCAAGAAAAGCGTCGCAAAGGTGGCTGTTCGACAAAAGAGAAAACCGATGGAGAAAGGAACAAGGAAAGGTATATCGGTGAAACTTAACGAAAAAGAGGTAAACGATGAGATGTACGATAAAAAAAGAGGAAAGTGGTAGAAGAGACAAGGAGAGATGAAGGAAAGAAGAGAGACAACAAGACAAGACGTATGTATAGGAACGAGTATGTTGAAGAAGAGGAAGAGGAAGAGAATGGTCCTTGTGCAGCAAGGACCCAGGATACCGGCAAGGAGTATCCTAGAATTGTCGAGGATGCTTCACTCCCATCACCCTCTTTTTCGTGCCCCTTCTATGGTTCCTTGTTCTCTCTTTCTTCCTCTTCCTCGACTCTTTTTCCGGGTTGTAAATATGCCCTACTCTGTCCCATCAGGACTTATTCCTCGCAAAGGGAATCGTCTTCTACAAGTGCTACACCGCGACGGGGGTACCGACATCAGGGGACGTCCTTTTTCCCTTACTCTAGGATTTAGGCGTGGCTCGTTTTTCCTTTCTCTTTCACCCTCGTTTCATACCCCGCAAGACTTTGATACGGATTGCGAAATCAAGAGCTCTCCGAAAAGCTCAAAGTAGTTGATGAGGTAGGTGCGTGTAGAAGTCTTGGCTTCATCCACGTGAAACATTCGTTTTACATTTAAAAAAAAAGTCATTTGTTTCTCTCTTCGTGACAATTTTTAAAAGAAGACTGACAATGTTTGACTCTTTAATGCTCGGTACCTGTATGAGAACGGTCCAGCTAAAAATGCTAGAAACGTCAGAAACGTAGATAAAAAGTAAGAGGATCCGCTTTCGAAGATTCCGCATTCGGCCAATAAAATGCGACTCATCACACACGATCGTTAGTCAAGTTCTTGAAGATAGGAAACTGGATCCTTCTGGAATGGGACGATAGGTCAACAAGTCGAAGCGACCCAAGTTCGAACGGAGAACCGAACTGAAGAGATCTTCACCTAGCCGTGGACTTCGAGAAACCTGATACGATTTGCGAGATTCCGAACGGTATCATAGACCCCAAATTTTTTTCAAGTGTGTATTTATGTGGTATTTTACGCTTCCGATAGCAAAGGAGACCAAAAGATATCAGCATTCTTACAGAAATAATATCATTAGAAAGTCGTTAGAAAATAGATGAAAAGAACGATTTTACTGAAGTATCTAAAAATTTATCTAGATACAGATCTGACAATAATTTTGTTGGATTATCAAAATAATTATGTACACTCAAGCACGATGAGCTATAAAAAGTTATTTTTAACATTCTAGTAATCAGTTTAAGCGGCCTACATAATTATTTTATATATATCTTTTGTTGAAAAGTTCCCTTATTTATATAACCATATTTGTAATTGACTAAAAAAAATGACTATAAATGAGTAAATGCAATCAATTTTATGGCAATAATAACTATTAACTATAATTATAATCAACATTTTCTTTGGAGGATTGCCAACTGTATATTTGTTGATAGAGCAGATAGAACTATATAGTTATTATTACTAATATCATAGCAATAATAATCATGGAAACATTAGTAATCATAGTTACAAATCCAAAATTTGTTTTCAACGTAACCATTAAAAATAAATTCTTTTTTATTGCGGCGCACGACTCTTGACTCACCTTACGTGCATTTCTATTGTGAGAAATGGATTTTAAAACCACTGAGAGCAATGGTATTGTTCAAACAGTCTATACGTAAAAAATCGCTCACTGTAACGGCGCCTACAAAAATCCGATTCGCCGGATGATCCTCACCGTTTGCTATGGGAGGGCACAATAGAGGAGATTGAGAGAGTGGTGAAAACTGAAGAGGAGAGGGCGGGAGAAAAAGGGAAAGAAGTCCCGAATTCTTATCCACAATCCTCGTTCCCTCACTTCGCGCGGAAATGAGGTGGAAAACCGCACCCTCCTGGGATCGACTCACCTTTTCTTTACATTCCACGAGGATACTAACGTTGGATTTCGAGCACTACTGTGGTTCCCCGATATTTCAAACGTGTCCGAATCACGGAGCGGGTTCTCGAGGCAATCGAGCACGAGAAAATCATACTAAATTGCAAATGAAAAAGAACGTTCACAGAGCCGAGATTCCGCCTGCGAGAAAAAGGAAGAACACAATAAAATAAGAATGCTATGCTGGGCCATGTTTAAAAAAGTCATAATTCTTTTAACGAAGGATGTGCGTTTAATATTCGAAAAATTAACGATTAGATGTTCAATAACATACAAATCTTTTTATGAAAAATAAAATTAAATTAAAAAAATTTAACAGGTAATTTAAATTTTCAAAATTTGAAGTCTTTTAATGACGATCCCTGAAGGAAAATTTTCAGACATATCAACGTTTATATTGGAACTTTTTGTTCAAAATGAAATTTCCTATTTGATATCGAGCTAGTGTCCTCTCGTTTGGTTAGTACCCTGTAGAGTTTTTATCGTGGAAACGAGTGCGCGTATCGTGGGGCGCGAGAGCTCGTCGACATTTTTGAATTAATCTCATTCGACTGCTCCCTTTATACGGTGGTTCTCCCTCATATATCCCGTGGCGAGTTGTACCTAGTCGCTTCGTGGCTTCAAGGTTAATTGGAATGAAAGCGAAAAAGGAAAAAGCACGATACGAAGGAAAAAGGGGATGCTACAGGAGCGGGTCAAAAGACGGTGATGATTTCCTAAAGATCAACGAACTCTCTACCAACTCATTTGTCAATACGTAGAACTTAAGAAATTTTTGTAAACAAAATCAACATCTGACACTGTTAGTCACAGAGAAAGCGTTAAAAATTAGGTGAACGCTCTTACGTATCTGAGACAAATTATCGCTTGATAACATTTTTAGAGATATAGGAAGAAATTTTGTATTCACTTTTTCGATAACTATACATTTCAATAATTAATAATTTCGAAAAAAGAAACGATTAATATAAACATATTACATTCAGATTTGGGTGACATGACAGTCATAGTGCTAAACATAAATAATAGATTAATGCCTGTTTCTATCAATGTGAATTAACTTTAATCTTTAGAACTTTTAATCCTTAAAATTAGAAAAAGATGAAGAGTAAATTGAATCGAATTAATGTATACTTAAAAGAAACGAGCACAAAACAGAAGGCGATTAATACTGTTGTTGGATTCAATTTGTTCTTACATGTAGTGATTATAGTATCACGACATTCATCCTATTCCCGAAGCTTTGGAATATCACGAAGAAGCGAGGGTTGCGTGAGAATAAAAGGAAGGAAATTAGGGTGCGGAACAGGTGTACCGCTTCTAGAAGCGGGATTGTCCTTTCATAGTCTCTCGGATATACGGACCATTTACCTTTATGCGGTATTACGCGCGAAGAAGCGAGAGGAAAGGCCCATTCACATAAACCTGAACGCTGAACGAAACGCAATCTCGGTCCCCACGAAACTATAACCTGCGGCCTTTCCTTTCGGATAAATTATGGTAACCAGTCAATTATCAGAGACATTCGTTTCTTCGAGTCAAGTCACGGAGATGTAATTTGAGACGATGTAAGCAAAACCAATGAAGTCAACGTGACGAGAAATTGCACATCACGATGCGACGAATCTGACAGGATTGAATGAATTTTCTCGAATGAATTTTGACGTTTCTGAACGATAAAGCTTTTTGCCGTTGCAGTTAAAATTAAGATACAGATCTAAAAATAATTTTATTGAACTATCAAAATAATTACTTAGGATTTACTGTTTTCAAATATAACAATATTTTTGCAAAAAATTTTGACCTCGATTTGACATTCTAGCAATCAGTTTGAGCGTCTTGCATAAATTATTTCAATAGTTTAATAAAATTATTTTCAGATTTGTACGTAGCTAAATTTTTAGACAACAAATAGAAAATAAAGGATCTTTAAAGCTTAAATAATTCAATGTGAATTTATATACTAAATATTCAATTATGCAAACTGAGCGTCCAATTTAATTATCTATCTTGAAAACGCAATTCTAACAGAAGTAGAATAGCAATATCACAAATTGACAAACAATTTAATATTGATGTTCATAAGCATCTCAGAAAGATTTTAATTATCTGATGCTGATAAACATCTTAAAACCCATAAATAGTTTTAAGCTATTTAAAATTTTTAACAAAACTATTCCTTCTATCATTTCAGAATCTTTACTAAGATTGTTTTAAATGAATATTCGAAAAGAAGTTCTTTGTGATTACAGAGCAAAACTATAAGAGACTTTAATTTTCAATTAGCCGCTGGAAACTGACCCTTCACGACACACAAATCGAAATCGTGTGCCGATATCGGGGCGCTCTAATAGAATTTCATGCTTATCGAGAATTGGACGTGTCAGGGGAACCAAATGGAGGGGTAGATCGGGGGGTCTTTTCTGCCGGACGCGAAGTTCGGTCAGGCGAGGAATTGATAATCAAAGCAATCCGCCAAAGATCGATTGGAATAGTCTGTTAGATTCAAACAACATCTCTTATTATACACACAACAAAGTTAATTATTATCTCAAAGTTAATTAAATAATCCAGGATAAAAAAATAAGAAATAGTGAATTATAATTTACTATTTACTAAAAATTAGCCATAGTTTTCAACAGTTGCGATTTCAGAATAGATATTTAACTCCAAATAAATTGTACATGATGTTTCCAAAAAGCTATTCCACATTTTGCTTAATGCGAAAACTAGTTGTGTTTCCAATTTAATCGATATATTACACATACAAATTATATTATTTGCCTCTAATTTATTTTGCAGAATTGCGCGTAAGAGAGTAATAAAGTATCAATTTTTAACATCCATGGCAATAAAAATAGAAATAGCAATTTACTTAATTAACTTTTTCGGAACATTTTCATGCACATTTTGAGACATGCTCTTCTGCTACCCATCATTGTGACCTTCGCGTTCTTTTAAGCGAAAAAAAATGTCATCTTTGACAGAGCAGAATAGAAGTAGTCACACGTATGTTACATCCTTAAGATGACAGCAGTGCTTCCACGCTAATGAGGCGCAGCGTAATTAGTGAGACTGTCTACTGGGTGGAGTCTTCACAAGAGGGCAGATCCCTCTCGACGCCCTGAGTCGCTCACTCACCCTTCTATTCTTCACGTATCCTCGAATCGTACTGCGAAATCTTGTTGATGCAAAAAAGGGAACTCGTTACCAGTTAGCAAAAATATAAATTCGATTGTCATTCGTGATAAGAAAAGCAAAAAAGAAATTCTCAGCATTTTTTCATTTAAAATAGATCTATTTGCAATGTAAGAAATTTTCAACATTTCAATTTCGATTTCTATATATCGGACATAAATAGTTGGACAGTAACGTGTTACTTGTAATTATTTTTCATTACTTTTTTTCTATTTGTAACAGTTTCTATTTATAACGAATTCAACCGTTTTATTGTTATTTCAATTCCTGATTATTTTTATAATTTTTTTATAATAGATCATATTATTTTCAATTGAAATGGTTTAATAGAAATTTAAATATCGAAAAATTTTGTACTTTACATCTTAGGCATTTACATTTGTAGTTGATTTCTTTTTTCAAAAACGTTCGTACATTTTTTTGGGCAGAAACAATTTACGCGCAAAAAATACAAAGAATAATTTTGCTGAAGTACCTAAAAATTTAACTAGATAAATATCTGAATCTGAAAATAACTTTGTTGGACCATCAAATAATATATATATGGACTATCAAATAATTATTAGAACGCTCAAGTTAATTACCAGAATGAAATTTTTTGGAGTATTGCTCATCACATTTCAGCACTCTGTAATTATTTTAGTCCAATAAAATTATTTCCAGATCTCAATAGTTACATTTTTTAAAATTTAAGCAAACTATAGAGCAAACTTTAAGAAGATCAACAAGCATGCGAAATACAAGTTAGTTTTTAGTAATGCCATTCGTAGATCAAAAACTTTTTGCAACATTACTCATATTTAAGCATTCTACATAATTATTTTGATAATCCAATAAAATTCTTTTGTAATCTCTATGTCTAGCTAGATTTTTAAAAACTTTAGCAAACTGTTCTTTCCGTATAGTTAAGAAGATCAATGGTGCAAGCGCGCGAGATGCAAGTTAGTTTTTAGTAAAGCCATTCACAGGCATAGCTATCACGCAAACAAAATAGCTGACCCCGGTTCTCAATGAACTCTGACAAATTTCACGGAACGAGGGTTCGCGTTCCCGACGGTTGCGGCGGGTGGATTTTGCAAGAGGAAGAGAGCGGGAAGGCCGATTTAGAGCACAATGCGGCTCAATGCCGAAGAAATTAGCCGCGACGCTGCTGGTGACGCCCGTCAACCCCATACCATGGAAAACAAGCCTCGTGCCTTATGTGCCGCAGAAGCACGCCGCTCCGATATTATCATCCATCGACTAATTTATATTGCGTCAAATATCGTCGCCAATAACCGATGTGCGATTGTCGAAATACGCCCCTTCTCGATATGATTTAAGCCACTTGGATCTTTGATACAAATACACAGAATATCTTAAATGCTGTAGAGATGCTTATATTAAAATAATACGTTAAAAATTATACAACTCTATTAAATAAAAAAGGAAACTTGTATAAAATAGTAATATTTATCAAGTTTTCTTTCTTTCGATTATGCTTCTTCACTCTCGGCATTATTAGTATAAAAATAGGAAGAAATATAAAATAGAAAATGTGAATATCTTAGGAGATATTTCGCGTTCTTTATATTAGAAGTCAAAATAAAATCAAAATAAAATATGAAATATCTTCTTTTTTTAACGTCCTAATTATTAGTAATAATTTATATAAATCAGTGATGAATTGATGAAAATTTTTGAAAATCCTCAGTAAAAGTACAAGCGCGTAAATTCGCACAGAAAAATGTTTAGCTTCTAATTTTAATAAATTTAATTTACAGTAAACACAGAAAGATAAAAAGAAATGCGAATAAAAAAATAAAAATATAATCAATATTAGAAATATTCTTGAGGTAGAAATATCAAAGAGCATAAAAGAGTTTCTTGAATATTATATATGACGTAATTATGTATCTGAATTGAAGAGAATAACTGTAAGGCGAATGTCTGGTAATAAGATTGGCAGATCTCGATAATATAAACCAAGTTTTTATTGGCCATGAAAGCGTGTTATTAGTAATCGAAGTGCAAAATCCAACAGCTATCAACAGCTAGTGAAGCGTAATTCTTGTAATTCTTTCTGTCCCTCTCTTTTTCTCTCTGAAAAACCAAGTCAATGGCGATTAAATTTCCGCCTGTCTTTTGGCGTCAAGGATTATCAAATGTTCCTCTCATCGTCTTGAAGCGAGGGTCAAAAGAGAACCGTGGACATTGACTGCCTGCCAAGATCCGAGGGATAAGTTCGTCATTGCACGCGTAGGTGAATGGAACCCGTCTTTAATGGGGATCCCATGATGCGCAGGTAGATAAACGTACCATGAATAGGCCGCGGGTTTGAATGAATGGTTAAAGAAACGGCAGAAGAGAAGACGCGCAACCTTTCGTCCTGTCTCCCTTCACAGTCGCGTCTCTCCTACCTCTTCTTTAAGAATTCTTCGCGTGTACAGCACTTACGCGTTACAGCACTTTTGCGTACCTATATCTGTTTTCCGATGAGTTAACACTGGAAGCTATACGTCGCTGTAATTAATTTTCGCATCAGCTTTAACGGTACAAAAAGACTTGTCTCGTAAAACACGCGTATCTACGAACTCTTAAGCCTAATCTACAATGTTCTTTGCTTCCTTTCTTGCTTTGTAATATTAACTTTAATCTCTAATTCTCTAAAAATTAGAAAAAGATAAAGAGTAAATTGACCCGAAATTAAAGTTAATCCTCTATTGGTGAAATCAATAATTCCGGGGCTAATAATTCTTTATTTTTCGAAACAAAGATGCAGAAAGAAAGAAAATACTACTTTATGAGAAATTTAAAAAAATCAACAAAAAATCTGCAATTACATAAATATATTTATAATTTCGCTTGGAAGATCGTAGTTGATCTTAAAATGACGCTGAGAATTAACTTCAATTTAATCTAGATTGAAGTTAATCTTCCCCAAATTCGGTGGAACCAAATTTTTAATATTCTTTGTTTTTCAAAACAAAGATACAGAGAGAAAGAAAATGTTATTTTAAGAGAAATTTAATATCAACGAAAAATCCGCAATTCTACAAATATAATTTCGCTTGGAAGATCATAGTTGATTGAAACGCTGAAGACGCGTGCATGCGATCTCTTGTATATTGAAATACATATACACGAAATTAGAGAAATCTCCTATCGATGGGAGATGTCTCGATAGAAGATATAATTTTCTAGGACTTTACTGATTCGAGATGGACTGTATCACCGGCATTTCAGTCACGGTAGCCGTACAGAGACTCGTCTTATGCCCAGTCTCTACACAATTCGAGCCTCTGCTGCTGCTGCTGCTGCTGTTGCTGCTGCTGGCTGCTGCTGCTACACGAGTGTTTGCAGTCCACTCGAAACCAGTCCCAGCGAATAGTCGCGCACGTGTGTGCGTACAAATGTGCGTGCGTGCGTGCGGAGAGAGAAAATGGACGAGAGATGAAAGTAGACGAAGATATAACACCGACAGCATCGCGAGGCCAGAAAGGTTGCTTAATTTGTCTAACGAGGGCTCCCTGCACCTGTCATCCGGACACGGAGATGGACGAGCGGACAAAGTACAGCCATCCCCCGTCGACCGAGCTCCTGTCCCTCCCAGAGAAGATACCGTTTACTTGTTTATTCGCTCGCCTACATCGTTTCGCTACTTCAACATCGTCAGATTGCGCATACCGGGTTAATAATGTACAACGCGAGCGCGTTTACGTCAAGCATACAATAGAGAATCTACGTATATATACACGTAAGGATGCATTGGTGCGTAGTGATTAATAGTAATCTGTTAATCTCTATTCGGGAATAAATCTTATCAGGATTAGAAGGATGCGAATACAAGGCTACAAATTTATATTATAAATATAAAGGAAAAATATCAATCGCAATTTTATTAATTGTTTTTCTTTTAATTTGTTCCTGATTACTGATAATTCCCTTTGCTTGATTATACTGCATATTATATTGATATTTCGTAATATATAAATTTAAACAATGGCATCTTATAAGGAGATGTGTTTTTATCAAATGTTTGTTGTATTTCTGGAATAGACGAAAAGAATAATTTTTCTGACATATCTAAAAATTTAGCTAGTTAGTCAATCGTTAAAATAATTACATTGGATGCTCAAGCTTGCTAGAAAACTTTTTACGGCATCATCATATTTGAGCGTCCTGCATAATTATTTTGGTAATTTAACGTGATTATTTTTATGTATAATAGCTACATTCTTAAAGAATTCAGCAAAATCATTCTTTATGTGTAAACTGTCAATATTCGAAATATCCTGTATATTCTAATTTTGAATTAATTCCTCTTAAATCTTTAGATAATACCGAATCCATTAAAGAATTGTAGAATTTTAAGTCCGAGTAAATAAACTGTTAAAGTATAATAATGCATCTGCGAGGAAGAGAAAACTCGAGTGAACTTCTTGCGTTTTTCGCAGGAAAACCATTTCGTATCCTCGACACTTACTTTCGAGGGTTCGCTTCTATCTGCGCGTGGCATTTACTCCCCTCGGTAAATCAATCACATACGCTCATCGTACCCCATATAACGTTTTGTTTTTATGTTCACGCATAAAGATAGTCGGCGATAGAGCTAAGGCATATAATGCAGGAATAAGATACAACATATAAAAAATAACGTATAAGGAATGCGTAATATAAAAATTATTATGAAAAAAATCAATTAGATGGTAAATTTAATAAAATAAAGTAAATTGTAATGAGTGCAATGAAACAAACACTCTTGTTTTGTTCAAATTTCAAATCAAAATAAATGCTATTAGATTTGTTCGCATTACTTGCAATCAGCATCTTCGTTTTTTCTCTTCAAAGTTTGAATATATATTTATCTCCTTTTAAGTTATAAAAATTTTTGAGGATTTGAAACAACGCAGCATACATATCTATTACAGCAACATATCTATTATATGCATCTCTCTCTCTCTCTCTCTCTCTCTCTCTCTCTCTCTCTCTCTCTCACACACACACACACACACACACACACACACACACACACACACACACATTTTTCTCAAATTTAAATAAAAATCGATATCTTTTATTTAAATCTGTTTGGACAAAATGTTTAGAGTTGCATATTATCAGAATGTTACTACTCTGCAAAATGGCTTCCTCTGTACGTTATTCAAAATTATTATTTTCATAATTCCGTCAATATTTTAAAGATAACTCAGATAAAAGTTTTTGTTAAAAAAAATCTTGTGCTTATAATTGCATAGAAAAACATACAATAAGGAGC
>NW_017259229.1:1347209-1349012 GCF_001594045.1 Atta colombica | reverse complement strand
ATAATAAATATAATAATTATAACAAAAAAATACTAAAAACTCTTCTCTTAACGTAAATAAATTGTTTAGCAATAAAGTGTTAATCGAAATCGTTATAGAAAACATTTTTCATGACTTCTGTGCGTATCCTGATATCACAACAGCTTTTGTACGAATGAACATATCGGGGAACGCAACAAAGACGGGAGAAGAGAACACGATGAACAGGAGGAGGCGGTGCGACGGTAGGCACGTCCGCTAATTGGATAATTACGGAGTGCGCCGCGTTTGTTTTATAATTGGGCGAAACCGGGGAACCGTCGTTGCCTCGACGTGCCAAACAACAAAACGGCCGGAGTCACGCTCTACGTGACAAACTACCCTCGGAGCTAATCCAGGAGCCGAGGGTTCGCATCCCTCCGACTCCCTAAGCCCATCCCACCCCCATCGACTCGTGCTTTTGAGCCCTCCGCGCCAGCCGACGTCAACCACTCTTCGACTCGCCGCCGATTCATCGTTTGTCCACCTACCAACGGTTCACCACCGCCCATCTTCGTGACACGACGTGGGGCAACTTGTCTCCTTTCTCTCCAATTTTTATGAAGAGATAGAATATAATTTAAATTCAGATCATTCCTTTAGGTATCATTCATTTTAAGAAGACATCTTTCTACAAAGAAAAATAAAATTTTTTTACGTTAGATGAATTTGTTATAAATCTCCCCCTTCTTTCTAGTTACGTGCAGAGATAAAGTAAAATATAATTTAGATCTAAATCATCTAAGAAAAATTTGTCTATGTTAGTCAAAAGAGGACAAACTGAAAAGTTTGTTTCTATCTAATTGATAAAAAAATAAGATTAACGACCATCCATAATTCGATATAAATAATCTTATTAGCGATAATTTTTTAAACTGTAATTAACTGTAAATAAAAAGTAAAATAAGAAATGCGCCCTGAGATACGATAAGAAAAAAAATTTCTCTTAATGTCATCGAACCTGAAGAAGTCGCGTGCGGGCGCTTTAATTCGACTCTTCTAATCTCGGTATTGTCAGAAGAACAAGGGGCAAAACAAGTAGTAGGAGAAACTGGTCCCAGTTAGAAAACGATTGACTCACTGACTGACTGATTACGAAACGCTCTTTCGTTAGGGTCGCAAGCCCTTCCCGACCCTTCAATTCAATCCCTTCCTCGCTTGGCGTTTCGATCTCAGCGTAAACACGTCTCGTGCATCACCTAGCTATGTCAAAAGTTCTAGAAATTTATGCGCAATAAGCATGAAAAAAATAATTGGCGCAGAACCGCTTCGGGAGAAAGGCATTAACGATGAAAAATAATCACCTCTAATATAATATAGTGGAATAACACAGTGGAATACTTGTTCATTAATTTTTACAATTTCATTCATATTTCAGAATTTTAATAATATTAACATAAATTTTAATTAAATATATGAGAAGCGCCAATTTGCTTCTCACATTTAATTGATTTATTTATATAAACTATTCGATTTCTAATCTTGATTATTCAATATAAATTTTTCTTATGCATAATTTTGTGCTTTAATTTCAATAAAATCAGAGACTGATATCAATAATTACTTTGATAAGAAAATCGCTTCGAGTTCTTTCCTTTTTTTCATCTTTAACATCATAATTCTACATCTCTGGTATTAACTAGCTTCTAACGCGAGAGGCATGCGTATAATAATAATATGACTTACCATGAAGTTCCATATACAAATTCGTCGGTGGAGGAACATTCGCATACGCAGTTGATCTGTTATTACGATTCACATGATGACTGTAAGAAAACATTTTGT
>NW_017259229.1:1346007-1347109 GCF_001594045.1 Atta colombica | reverse complement strand
TTCTACGTTAAAGCTTTTCATATATATTATTTCACATATATATTATTTCATATATATTATTTCACTTTGAACAAGGACTCCTAGAGTATATATATATATATATTAAATATTATTTCATACGAAAATAATAAAATGCTACGACAAAAGTCGTAAATTTATCTGAGATTTAAATTAAATATCTAATTTAAAATGTTCTTAAATTGTGTCATTATTAGATACTTTCATTTGTAATTTGTACAATTGCGAATCTATTAACAGCAAATATTTTTATTGTAAATATTTTTTTGTAACCTTCGGTGTTCGAAACAAAAAAAAGGGACACAAATTCTGAATAACAGCAAGAGACATATTTATCGATAAAATTACACAGTAAACGGCTGATCATAACAATTAAGTTACAATTAACTTACTCAAGCATTCTACGTCCTGCCTGTTCTAACGAAGCTGACTGTGTAGATCGAGTGAAACCGATTTGTGGTACCCACTGAGTCCCGTTTTTGTGATTCAAAGCGTCGAAATCTTGCGGCTTCAGGACGCGCGGCGGTTCTTTAGCTCCCTTTAGTTTGCGAGCGAGAAAAATGTAGCTGTTATTGTACTTGGGATCCTTAAACTTGATACTGCAAGCCGAGAGAAAGATACATTCTAGATTTTCTTCTATCTTTTATTGTCAACGAATAATATTAGATAATCAACGTTGGGATTTTGCAACTCTTAACGATAATCAAGGATGTTGGTATCATTAAGTTATCATTGTGCAGATATTATATCATAAAAAAAATTGCACAATGATAATATAACGATTGACTTGTTAAGAGTTACAGAATCTCAGTGCAGATTATAGTTTGTTTTAAGGAGGTTGCATAACGAATATATACAAACCAGTATACTTTGTTGTTCCTAACCGGTAAACCTCTCACAGGTGAAGGCAATGTACCACCGTCACTCACACAATCTTCCGATAGAAATACAGTACCTCGCATCCCGTCTATGCTTATCTCGACCTCCTTATCGAATCCTATACGATTCTTGTACAGACCTTTTACAAAATTGTAACCACTATTCTCTATTCCGACATACAGCCTGTCGTCACCGCGAACGTTTC
>NW_017259229.1:1343139-1345907 GCF_001594045.1 Atta colombica | reverse complement strand
TATATATATATATTTTACAATTGTATTATTCCGCACGTTAACTTTAAAGTATTCGAATGTAAATACAACTCTTTTTCTGAGAAAATTAGGCGGGAATTCATTGGAACGCATTCTTCGATATCCTCGATGAGTTGAAGTTGGCTGAAGTTATCGAGAAATCGCATATTGTGAAGAGGTCAGTGATACGATTTAAAATTGCGCTTTCTTATATCGATATATTCATAATCTGTTCTTATTTTAAGCAGTCTTAAGCTGCTAATATAATATTTTAAGACTATTTATTTACAACGTTTCTTAAATGTTTCTTAAGAATCGACTATAAATATACTGGCCTTAAAACCGTGAATTTAACTTTCGAAATTCGAATTTGTAGCCTACTTCAAGGGAGCGCAAAATTTGAATTGAATTTAGTTTGTTACCAGCGAGATGTCATTAAAAATAAGTGGAAAACGCTATATTCAGTCAAGATAGATCTTCGCATCTAATATTCTTTATGAATTTGTACAATCTTCAAAAACTATGCGCCAATTATTTGTCGACCGATATTCAAATATGGACAAATTTGCATAAAATAGATCTTTCAAAAAACGTTATTACTTACTTTCTGCTTCTGTTAAACTATCATAGTATGGCGCCAAAGCCTTGAATAATCTTTTTTCATCAACAAATGGAAGCAAAGCTACACCTTGCCAAGCAAATTTCTTTCCATTCAAGTCAATTTTAAAATCTTCTGGATAAAAATCAATGATCTGAGATTTCTGTGAATAAATAAGTTTTAGATAAAAATAATATCGAAGTAATTTATTATAAAAAATAATTTACTGAATTCTCATTTAATTATGTATATAATAATTATTCTTTAGCATTTTATTTTATTCATATTTAAACAAACCTATTCCTATTATATTATTTCCCTCTTTTTTCTTTTTATTTATAAAAATTATTATATTTGCTTTCAATATTATTTGAAAAAAGTACTAAAAATACTAAGAAATCAGTAATTTTAATTAGACTTTATTGAGATAATGTATGTATCTCAATAACATCAAATTTATCGAAGAAGATAAATCTCTTTTATCTAAATTATTTCTTTATGATAAGCAAGCCTCCAGCAATAATACTTTATCAAATCACTTTAATTCGATTATTTAAAATGATTAATATCATTTGTTATTTTCATTTTTCAAATCATGATAAAAAATACATACTGGATCTGTCATTAATTGCGCCCATGGTTTAGGTACATGTTTTCTACTAGCAGCAGGAAATACACCCATTAATTGTTCTAATGGACGAAACTGTAAAAAAAACATTAATTACACATTTGTAAGAAATGCTTGCATTTTACAAAGAATATGTAATACTTACTGGTACAGTACCCTTTTCAAATTCTGTAGAAAGACCGCCAATATTAATAAAATCGCTTGCAAATGGCGCATAATGATATGGGAAATACCATCGCCACGATGCACAACCTTGATAATAATATCGTAAAACCCAACATAAACCTCGTACATATTGTAAAGCAACGTTATTTCTACAAGCAAACAAATAGAACCAACATTAATATGAGATATACTTTTACAAAATAAATTCTATTTATAAAAAAATAAAAAACAGAAATAAAAAATATTTACAAAATTTAAAAACGTTTATAAAAATTATTCTAAAATCTATTCTATTTTTACTCTGTATTACCTAAATGCCAGATTATCAGGAGATACGTCGAATTTAGATTCATAGTATCGATCTTTAAAACCATCCTCCCAAAGTCGCACCTCATCATGCGCCTGGTCATCATCCGAGTCATCGTTCGAGACCTCATTAATTTTACGTTTCTGTCCTTTATTGCCCGAATTCTAGTAACAAAATAAAAAACTATAAGTTACAAATATTACATGTATATATATATTAAAAAACTGCAAGTATTTAAGAATATGGAATATTCACTGTTAAAAAAAACGAAATAGAATACCTCAGGTCTTAGCATGCTTTCCAAGACATTATTAGCGTTCGTGTTATCAGCGGCATTCGTATTATAATTCCTACCCTGCACACGCATTTTATAAGCTTCATAACGTGCATTCTCTATAGGTTTTACCGTTTGTCCAAGGGGCTGTAAAAATTATAAATATATTTTAAAAATTGTATATCACACTTTATTCACAAAATTACAAGTTATTAAATCTTTTCTTAGCAACATTCAGTGAGCTACTAATTTTCAAAATTTTATTTAGAAACATTTCAATTAAATCAATTTCAATAAAATTAATATCAGTTTAGTTTTTTGTAAATATAGAATGCATAATAAAATGAAAATCTTACAGTGGGTGCAAATTGACCTGCAGGAATCCACGTTGGTTTAAAACTACTAATGATCTCGTTTCTCTTCTTTTTGTCTTTTTCACGTTGTTTAAAAGCCAATTCATTTTGTTGCCTCTTCTTAAAGATTTCATCTTCTGCATCTCCAAGCTCTGACATTATCAATTGTACACGATCTAAATTAACGTCACCGCTATCTGTTAAAAAACCCTGGAAATAATTTAAAAAAATACTTTCTATAAACAAATATTTGCTTTAGCAATAATTAATATTCAATAAACATTTTCATAAATTTATGGAATATTTAAAGGTAAATCAAATTGATAATTATAAATGTATATATAAATGTACACAAATAGAGAGAGATACAATCTAGATCAAAGATATCTAAATCTTTTTTAATAAGAAATAATTAACAAAGAAATTTAGTATAAAAAATTAATATA
>NW_017259229.1:1334050-1343119 GCF_001594045.1 Atta colombica | reverse complement strand
TTAATATATATAATATAATATATATAATATAAAAATGAAATATGTACAAAATATACCTCGATTCTTTAAACAATATTTAATAATTATACTATTTGTGTAATTAACATATTGTAAATAAAGTATATTACAAAAAGGTATATTTTTTTAATCAGAATTAATAAGGATATAATTTTCTAATTATTAATTTTTTATCATCTTGCTTTGTAAAAAATGTTACATACTCCGGTTTTGTATACTGCTCTTTTATATAAAGCAACAAGTCTGTCAATTGCGCCTTCTCTAATCTCCAGAGAAGGGAGGTGAGGCAAAAAATCATTTCCTACGAAGAAACACATAAATACCCAATCATCAACAGCTCGTTCAAAATCATATTTGAATGGTAGATTTGGCATATGTAATTCTCTTTCTAAATATTCTCTGAGAACATTCAATCGCACGAATATGAACTGGCATTCAGATCCATATGTGTTCTCCTCTGGCTTTTGGTTTGGTTCCGCGCCTGTACACTCACGCATTTCATGTCCTAACTGACCACATATATCGCATGGTTTTGGCTTATTCGGTTTAAATTCTTCACGAATAATAGTAAAATTGGGTTCGTGTGTAGCAAGCCCTAACATAATTAAATCAGCATCGGCTCCGCATAAAACATGTTGCGTATTAGGATCGTGATCGGGTTGCGCTATAACACATTGCGCAAAAACAACAAAAATTGGTATTTATAGTGAAACTCTATAACTCATATATATAAAATAATACTATACACAAATATATTTACCTCTTTGTCGCCGTATAAAATCCATTATTTTATGTTCTCCTTCGCCGGGGACATTAGCATCGCTTAATATTACTTTAATATTCCTCCAGCCTGGATCATTATTCAAGCGATCATGAATGTAGTAATGTAAACATGACGATAATCTTGCCATAAATGGTGTACCCTGAAATATGAAGCTTCCGATATATACAGCACGTAACTTTATAGTGATTGATATATTTTTCAAAATTAATAATAATTAATTGTAAAAAATTTTATTTTATTTGTCAAAAAGTATAAATATGTTTCAGATCTACATTTTATTTCGTTAACTGGATATTAATAATAACAATACAAACAAAATTGATAATTTTATTCTAAAATTGATAAGTATTTTTATACATATTTTATATTCTATTTATTATTATATTTATTATTCTATTACAATATTATAATTTATAGTTACAAACCGGAGTAATACAGTTACTATCGAAATGCTCTTCCTTTGGTTTTTCGGGAGGCAAAGATGCTCCTTTGAGAGTCAATTCGGAGCGTATCCTCTCTATTTCATTAATCTTTTCTGTTGATTCTTTTGCTGCACGAAATCGTCGAGATCTTTGTTGATTCATTTTTGCTCTGGGTGCCTGTACAACAGCAGACATTATAATCTCATTAGTTTTCCTTTCTTTATATTTTATGTGCAAAAATACTTACAACTCCATCAATTGCCATGTAAAGTAATTTCCTTGGTCTAACAATGCGAAACAATCTGTCAATACACTCGAAAATAGCCTCCATCATCTCATCTTCATCCTTGGGAGCTGGCCTTATATTTACACAAATACAAGATCACATAAACAATTCATAATAGACAATAAACTATTTGTGACATCTTGTTATACTTACTTATCCTCAGGATGTGTACAAGGATGTATTATACCATTCATATCAAGATACAAATTATCAAATTCTACCCCATTTGGATTTGGCTCTGCTGAATTCACAGGAATACATACCCCATCTGCAGATACTGACTATAAATATAAAATATCAAAATTTTACTCTTATATATCATTAAATTTAGAATATTATTGAAATAATTTGTCAAATTTTGGCAGTAAAATTAATTCATCTTAAACATGAAATATTCATATGATTATTAATTGAAAAATGTTTTGCTTAAGATGATATTATCATGTATGTATTTTGTGTTGAGTAAAATATTTGCGAGAACATTTAATATTTTAATGAAATAGTATTTTAACTAAACACTTTATATTTTAATGAAACTTAATTAAATATTAATTAAATATGTGGCCCATATTTAGAATGCGCTTTTATTTTCTAAAATTCTATAATGTGCTTAATGTATAGCACGCTAACATTGTTGTAAGAGCATTCTGAATATAGGCTATTGTATATTGATCATATTGAAAACATTTGCGGATCAAAGAATTTATTGAGCTTTTATTTATTCTAAATTATTAGAAATGACAAAAAATTAAATAATGTAATTCTAAAAACAAAGTACATGTTACACAAATTATCTTTTAATTTAAAAAAATTTTTTTTAACAAAACAGTTCAAAATCTTTATAACCATTTGTTATAACACAATCTTCAGCAACACAAAAATCTTCAACAAGAGAAAATCTAAAGATACATTCCGTTTCACACATGACATAATACATCATTTATTTATCTTTGTTGTTCACCGAATGTTAAACAAGGATAAATGATGCACTATGTTTCATACAAGAAACAGAATGCCCTAATATTACATTAATTTGAAATTTTTAATATTTAAAATGTGAAAATAATTTAAATATACACAAAATTACTAAATATTAACTTTAATTTCCTAGATATTAAATCTGACAAATAAAAGCAAATAAAGGATTATAACCATTCTAGAAAGTTTCAGAAATTTATTGTGAGCTTAACTAAAATATAATTTAAAAATTTGTGCAATCCATAAGTGCAGCGATTCGTTGCAAGGATTACATCTCAGAAAGCGAGATGTAAACATGGATAAAATGTAAATACAAATGACAAACATATAAAACGGAGGAAAACTTATCAGCAATCTAACCTTCTGTTCAATGCACTCCACAATTACGGAGGGATATTTGCGGCTTAGCCAACGAAAAAATGCTGGGACACCCATTGCTCGTTCGTTTGCTTGACAGTATTATGAAAACTTATAATTACAGTTACAGCACTATTATGTCATATTAAATCAACTCCATCAACAAACATCAACGCGTACGTTTAACTGTAATATGGAAAAGGTTAAAGTTGTTTCGCTTGGTTAAGCATAAATTAACATTATACATGATATAAAACACGAGATTTGATGCCACTCGGCTTTTGATGCCACTCGTGGAAATTTAGTGCAACACTAGTGCATTCTGAGTACAATTGAACACAAATCAATTCACATTTATATATTTTTAGTATTGATAAATAATGGAATTACTTTTAATTATATATCTTTGTTGTCACAATAACTTTATAATCTCAAAAGAATTAATTTATTTATTAACATTTTAAAAAATATGTAAACAGATATTGCACTCAATTGCAACAGTTTTTCTTAGTAGAGAAAGCTATGATACATTTTCAATTTTTCATAATTTTATTGACCTAGTTTCCACAGAATTTAATCCGGATCAGAATGTAAGAATCAACCAATTACAATCGAGTATTCAATCGAACGACTGTTGAGAGGAATGGTATAGTCAACTGTAGTTGATTGGTTCTTACATTCTGATTCGGTTTAAACTCTCGGTGGAAACTAAACCATTGATGCATTTAGCAAAGAAAATTGGTGAAAACGGATGTGGACAGAATTTATAGATGTTGCTCAAGTTTCGAGATGTGAGTTTAAAATGTAGAGTATAAATCATACTTTTTCATTCATTTCTCGTTGGTAATTTCTCGTTTTAAAATCATAATTTGAAGATCATTATATTCTTATACATTATTCAAATGTGGAAAAATACTTTTTGTTTCGGTATATTCTTGAATTTATTATATATGTATATATGTGAAAAAATAATCTATTATATGTGGTAATAGGAATTATAATTTATAAATTTTTTTGGTTTTTATACAAATTTGTAATTTCCCATAATTATTTGTGTTTATTCTTTTATTCTAGAAAAAGACATTGTATTTTATATAAAGAAAACGAAATGAATGGAAAAATATGAAATGCATGTTCTGTCGGTAAGCATTTAAGATGTTAGAAACCAATCAGATATCAATATTCATAGTTCGTTCTATTTCAAGACCGTCTTAAATAATAGGTCTGTTACGTTGCTTGAAATTCGTAATTTATTTAAACGTTGAAAAAAAAGATAGCGAAGATGCTGAGTGCAAAAAGTGCAAGCAAGTATAAATAAATAATAATAATAAAATATATGTAAATAATAATAAAATTTCTTTATATTTAATCTAAAATATATAATAAAAAATTAATTTAATAAAATTAATAAAAAATTGTCCAATAAACTCTTGAGAAATTTCAAAGTTGATGCGCTTTCATTCGCAAAAGTCGCAATAAATCGTATCTAAATATTCGTATACCATGGTTCAAATATATCTGCATTCTAAAATATATCAAAATATATGTCGTCCCATCTTCGAGTACAACAGGTATGCTGTGCGATGTTAAATATTAAATTGATAAATAAATCGAATACTAATATGTAAATAATTAATAAAAATAGATTAAAATTATTTTTCCTCGTCGCTAATTTATGAATCTTGCTATTATTTGCGATATTATTGAGCAAATTCTCTCAAAAACAATATTTTTGAAGGTTAGGAAATCTATCGTACCGACTGAATAAACGCGCGAATGTAATTGTAATGTTCATTGAAAACATGATTTTTATATTATGTTAATAGTATATTAAAATTTTTCACGTAATCAATAGTATCAAAATTTTTTTAAGTTAGAGAATTTTTCTGTTTTACTAACAAATAAATTTATAGCACATAAATTTATTTCTATTAAAACAAAACAATCTTGTATGATCCATTTTTTACATTAAGGCAATTATATTATACAGATACAAATTTACTCTTTTGCTAATTTTATTTCACAATTTCACTTTCATTAGATTTCTTGCTGCTTTAATTAAATGGAAATCTTCTATTATAATTTATAATAATATTGCTATAAAAATTTGAATATTGTAGAGATCTTTATATTTAAATATTTATCAACCATCTTATTTTTATGTTTTTATTTTTTATGTTTTTATTTAAGTAACTCAATTTTATGAATTAAATTATTAGAGAATAATAGAATTTCTTTCACAAGTAATTATATCAAACTAGATTTATCACAAAACAATTTTATATATAAAGACTTTTTCTTAAAACTTTAAGATTAGTTGATACTACTTTTATTTTTTTTTAGATTGTTTAACTTTTGTTTGTTGTTTATCTACTTATCTTAATTTCAATTAGAATGCCAGTAGACCAGATTCAGTATTCTGAAAAGTACAATGATGATAGATACGAATACAGGTAAGAATTTGGATTATGAATCATATCTTTAAAAATACTTAGACAATAAAAAATTCAAAATTGAAATACAAGATATCTTGAAAAATGTCTTTTAGGTGCCTTTAAGACGTCTTATATTTCGTTTTTAAACATGCATGTTGTCTGAGTAATAGTTGTAAAAGTTGTAAAAATTAGTTTTACTATTAGTTTTACTATTATTTAAATATTGTCAACTTTTATTATAGTTATGTTTTTCTTTTTATAATTTAAGTTTTTTTACATTATATTATTTGTGTAAAATATATATTATGATAATCATTTTTGCAAATTTAATTTTGAAATTATACTGATTTTGTATAAAATTGGATATGAATAAGAAATTTAAATAGAAATTTAAATAGAAGAGATTCTCTTTTCAGAGATTTTTAATTAAAAAGAAGATTTTCTTATATAATTAAAAATATATAAAACACTTTAAACTATTTTATAAGTTTTGACTATAATCCAATATGTACAGTTGAACTCAAGTCAATGTCAGTATAAATAAAATCATATAATTTCAATTATGTATAGGCATGTAATACTGCCAGTTGATATAGCCAGGCATGTTCCAAAAACTCATCTCATGACGGAAACCGAATGGAGAAATTTAGGAGTTCAACAGAGTCCTGGATGGGTTCATTATATGATGCATGGACCAGGTACGACTTGATAAATGAAAATTATTTAGGGAAATGTGTGTACATCATGAATTATAATCAGCATCATTTATTAACACAATCTAAATTTTTTTTTTTCAGAACCACATGTTTTATTATTTCGCAGAATGAGACCTGATTTTGTGACAGCACCTAGATGTACCACTTTACAAGGAGAACCTATTACTTGTTATAATTAAATCTGATGTGATAATGCGAAATGAATGGAAATAAGATAACCATTGATATAAGATTGAATTCTACCATATTTATAAGTATTTATTAATAGTTAAAAATTATAAGCATTAGAATATGTTATATTTTATCATCCCCATCTATATCTTTCACGTAATAAAATATTAAAAAATATCTTACAATTATCTATCAAGTATTGTTGGCTTCTCTAAATAAGTCCTTTTTAGAAAATGTAATTATTTGTGTAATATCTAATAATTTTGTATAGAAAATTTGCAACATCTTTTCTTCAATAAATTTTAGAAAACAGACAAGTTGTGAAAGTTTTTCGCGATATTTCCAAATTTCCAAGTGTTGCAAATTCCAGATATGTCACATAAACACAAGAGAACTTTAGTTCAAAAGAAAAAAAGCTAATTGGAGATAAAAAAAAGAGAGAAATATTGAATAAGAAGCAAATTCGATTAGCTATAAATTTATTAATGAGCCTATTGCTGAAAGATTGCGTGATGGATCTGGGGTACTCTGCATTTAAAATCTTAATCATTTCAAGCATGTATTTTCTTTCTTTAGAACTTCGCTGCTTCGCGTGTCCGCGCACAGCACGCGATGAATAATTATAAAATCTGTTTATCTATTAGTTAAACTTTTCGTACTTTGAAAAATACATATATCTATTAGAGCATTATATTAGAACATTCCTTCTAACAAGAAGTCACGCATTGCTGTCTTTATAATAATTTTTAATATATTGTAATTTTGTATAAATCTTTATATTAGAATTCGAAGTGTTATAATATAATACTTGCTTATAAAATTGAATTTACTTTCTACAATTCGCAGAGCAAAAGAAGATTACCTTAACAAATTGATATTAAAACTAAAATTTATTCATAAATACTTTTATTATAATTAAAATTTTAATGTTTTATTGTAATCAACTATACGTGATTCGATAATAAAATTCTTATGATTTTATATTTGCGAAAAAATTTGTACCTTTCTAGCATACAGTTTATATATTATTATAAATAAATTATATACAAGATGAATCTAAAGAGCTATTACAAAATTTATTTAGGTATATTTTTGATTGTCCAAGATTTATTTTCACAAAATTGTGATAGAACGATAATCGATTAATAATATATGCAGATCGCGTGCGTTTCTTTGGCTAAATGACACAAATAATCGAGCAAGGACGATAACAATGGATTGATAGGAAACATTCACGAAAGCATGCGAGCCATTTAATGGCTTTTCCGTTAGTAATCAGAGATGCAGCGTAGTAGTGAGTAAAGAATAAGAATTGCCGTGTAGTTATTCTTCCTTATTATCCCTTTCTCTGACTTTCTTATCGATTATTTCTTAATATTGCGGGTAGGGAGACAGCGCAAAAAGTATGGATGGAAAAGTTTTGTTGTAAGTTAAGAATTTAAGACGCTAGAGCCAACCATACCCGATTGGAACGATCTTATACATTTTGTCGCGGTGTAGCGATTCACCGATGTTTGAAATCTAATCTGCGTTAAATTAATTAAAAACGAAAAGAAATTGAATAATTATTATTAATGAAATCGAATATTTCTTCGTAATTCGCAACTATGTATAAGTGACATCACAGTGAGTATACTCTTTTGCATTTATTGTCTGTGTGTTTCTTGCTGAAATGTTAATTAAAACTAAAAAGCTCTACTTTGTTCGTATATTGTTTTAGAGTTTTGTAAATTTTTAATTAAATTAAAAATTTTCGAGTGTGGGTTTTGATATTAATATTTACATTGTTTATAATAAAAAACAATTTTGCTATTAATTCATTTAATATCGATTGCTTTATATTTTGATTTAAAAATTTTTAGAAAGCGATTTTATTGTTTTGAACAATGTTCCTTAAATTCTACAGTAATATTTATTGATTGAGTGGTTTCTAAACCTTAATACTGAAACAGATGTTTAAATAAAGAGACGACGATATGGTTTATCATCCAAAAGGGCAGCCAGTAGTACGGCGAGAGTCTCTTATACGAAACACACTTTTAGTAAATGAAGCAACCATTCATATGAAAAATGGAAGTTACGATAAGGCCATATTTTTGTACAATCAAGTAAGTTTTAAATTTATTATTTAATATACTTTTAAACAGAATGTTTAATATATTTTTTGTACTTTGGGGGATATGAAAAAAAAATATTCAAATAGAAATATAGAAATCTTGACGAATTTCAATTAATAACTTCTCTAATGTATCAAGATCGAAGAACAAAGCTGTAACAAATGAAACAAGAATTTTGAGAGCACATTATGTAAAACGTAGGTAATGTTATTAACTTTTTTATATTATAATCTAATAATTAGTTGAATATTGTTCTATAATAATTAGTGCAATGAAGCGGAAAAAAATGCACAAATTATTAGATTATATTTGAGTTTAGAAGATATCAATGTGAAGTGTACAACTTGCGGAATAATTTCTTTAAAACAAATGAACCAGCAACATCCATGATGTAAGAATACTATTAGATGTAAACATTCCCGTCATGGATGTAATTGTATTCAGTTATCATTATAAAAATATTACACTTATTCTTGCATCATGACAATATTAGGCATATAATTCATTTAGCATATAGTTTATTACATAAACTATAAAATTTTAGAAATAAGAGTGTGTATTTATTGACAAGTGCGAATATGGACAAGAATTTTTCACAAATTATTCCAACAATATTACTGCAACGTTACAAGATTACTGTAATATTTCTGGAACGTTGCAATATATTGCTGTAATATTATTGGAACTTTTTAATGTTGTTATAATTCTAAATAGTACACAATATTTATAAAATATTTACAAAATATTTGTAAATATTTATAAGACTTATTTTAAATATTTTGTAA
>NW_017259229.1:1328384-1333950 GCF_001594045.1 Atta colombica | reverse complement strand
GCATAAAATATTTAATAAAGCTTTATATAAAATATGTATAAAATATATAAAATATATATAAAATATACATATAACATTAAATAAAATACGTAGTAATAGATTTTATTATAAATATTCTGGGATATTACTGGAATAATTTGTGCTGTAGTGGGATCTATCTTAAGAATCCAAATCTTTACGAATTTTTTAGACGTATTTTAAAAGACTTCTTTGTGGACAGGTAGACCGAAAAATTATAAAAGGTGCATTTGCTAAAAAAATATAAAAAAAAAAGATTTTATAATTATACGATTTCTTTTTTGTCTTTAAAAGGTTGTGTTATAATGAAATTCACTGCCAATGTTGAAAATCTAGTGTCACGTAACATAAACTATAAATTTTTAGGCTGGCAGTGAATTTGGAACACAGCCAAATAAGTAACCGAAAAAATACATTATCAAGCTTTAGCAATTTCAAGAATATTCTATACATCATTCAAATATACAGAGTGTTCTTGTTCTTTTTTTACATTTCTAAATCTTACAAGGATAGAATTAGCATATTTGACTTATGCTAGTGTTGTTACTCGTTTCTAAGGAAACGAGTCACCTATTTTAAGGTGTCGGCAACCACACGTATCTTGGCACGTAGGCAAGGATCATCTGTTCGCGTTTCCTAGCTGAGGATTCCTCGATTTTTGCTGTGCAAAGTAAAAATATATGAAAGAGGAATTGAGAGTTTTTAAAAGTAGATCATTGTAAATTCTTATTGTACAATATTGTAATATAATTATCAGATAAAATATTGTTAAAATTGAGTGAAGATGAGCGATGTACCGCAAATCGTCGCTGAGAACGCAATGTCTACGAGCGCGATGGAGCATCACGTTATGGACATCCTAAACCCTAGCTTGCACCACCATGACCTGCTACAAAGCTATGTGCGTGTGGAAGTCTGCTCCGATTCGAAGGATCCTCAAGAGTTCGAAGAACCATGTAAAGAAGTTCATTCGAGTAAACATCTAACAGCATTGAGTGGTGACAAGGCTCGTTATGCTCATGATAAAGGGAAGAAAGGTAAAGACAGGAAGGAAAAGCAAAGTCCTGACACTGCTATCGAGTCGGAGATGAGAATACAGAAGTCGAAGAGAAAGTGACGCCAGCGTGACGGCGAAGGTCGTCGGCAGGAAGAGGTGTACACCGATAAGGATCGCGCAGCTGCTGTAAACATGGGTACCACGGATATAAAGCAGTCTCTGAAGATAAAGCAACGCCAGGATCGCAGCAAGAGTTTGCAAATCCCGGAAGAGACCGAACCCGGAGCGTTGCTGACGCTTGGTCTACGCGAGATGCGCTTTGGCGACATTAATGTCGCTGTTAATTGCATTAATAAGGTTTCTACCCGCTTGCCTCATTATATGATGTGATTTCTTGTTAATTCTTGGCGGGTATAATCGATGAAAGTAATTTATGTCTTCCGTGCATGGTCGTGCATGCGCGCATGAATAAACGTGACCCTCCGTAATAAGCGAATAAATCAATCGTAATGATTTATATTATATAAGATTGAAACAGATGTAATAAATTGCGGGGATTGTTATCGTTACCGATTTTGAAAGAAATATTATCTAAGTTTTTTAAAAGATTGCATAATCTATATTCTATATAATATACATAATTGATTTGTTAATTTAAAAAATTGACATCTATATACTTTGATATGATGGTGAAAATTCTTCTCAGAATTTTTACATGAATTGAAACACGTTTCAACACTAAGAAAGTTTACATCTTTTCTTAGAATTTTTCATGTAAATGAATTCTGAAAAATTCTAAGATTTTTTATTTTAGAATTTCTCAAAAAATATTTTTCCTTATTTTATAAGATTTTATCAGAAATCGTGGAATGAAAAAAATTCTTAATATTTCAGAATACATGTACATATATAAAGAACTCTCGAGAAGGACTTTTTCAGTAGGTACACCTCTAAAAAGTGTTCCAATTTGTATAAAAAAAATTTAAGAATTTTTTTTAAATCATAAAATTATTTATTATTTTAATTTTAAAAAATTCTGAACTTTATTTAAAAATTATGAAAAATTCTACGAAAAATTTTTTCTGAGACTAATATAAAAAAAAGTTCAGTTCTTTATAACATAAAGAAATTTCAGATTAATAAAATATCCACAAATCTCATAAAGTTTAATGTCCATCAATTTGTCCATAATATTAGGTGTGGGAAAAAGTTCGTGGCATTTCCTATTAGATGACATTAAAAAAACGCTACGAACTTTTTCCCACTCCTAATATTTCTACTGTATTTATTATAGTTGCATTGTAATATATGGCAAAAAGATTATTGCAATATAATCTTCGGTGATGAATGGCAACTATATAAGTAAAATAATATCACAAATATTTTCATATAATTTGTACTTAATACTAGAAGATATTTCTATGACGTATTAAAGTAGATTTTTATATTTTTATTTAAATTATATAAACATTTGTTACATTTTAAAGAGATTAAAAATAATATATGAAAAAAAAATTAGAATTATTGATGTACATTTAAAAATATATATGAAAAAGAATTTACAATGTTTATAATTACTATAAATATAATAACTATATATCTTTGTGTTTTAACAATATTATTAAAATTTTAATTATTTCAATAAAGACATTACATAAGAATTTATTCTGGCAGGCACTGGAATTAAATCCAAACGACAAGAACGCCTTGATAGCGCGGAGCAAATGTTATCTTTTACTGGGTGATCCGCAAAAGGCTTTGAACGACGCTGAAGCAGCTTTAAGATTGAATCCTAAAGATTCTAGCAAGTCCAAGGCGGTATACTGTAAGGCGGAAGCTCTCTATCATCTCGGTGATTTCGAAATGAGTTTGGTGTATTATTACCGTGGAATGAGGATTCGTCCGGAATTCGGCGAATTTCGCCTTGGTGTCCAAAAAGCGAAAAATGCGATACAGAATGTGTTACGTAAGAATTAACAGTTATATTTCTAACATATTGATCCTTAATTATTCTAATAATACATGTATATGCGATAATATATTACAATATGTAAAAAGAAATGTATGCGTTATAAAATGAATTTTATAAAAGTCGATAATTTTACATGTGATTTATTTGTTGAAACATTGTTAAAACTTTCAATGAAAAAGTAGATATTTAAGCAACTATAAATTATAGCCGCAGCACAAACTTTTTTTTTACATAACGCATAATGCATAAACGAATTAAACTAATCAGAATTTTTTCTTTTCTCCCATTTTATAGAAAAAAAGAATTTCGATTGGTTGATTCTTTTATGCATTATGCATTATGCGTTATGCAAAAGTCTGTGCTGCGTTCATTATTCATGAAATTCTATTAGCGTTTTCGACCCGGGTTTGCACCAACTTGAGTTAGAAAATGCTTCGCTATTGGTTGATGTTACTCGCTCTACCAATGGGAGAGCATCATTGCTTCAACTCAGATTAGTATAAACTCGGTCAGGCCGAAAACGCTATATATTTAAAAATAATGGATTGCCAGGTGAATTAGAATTTTGTCACCGTATTGGTTGCGATGCTATCAGTGCCAGCATCACAGCCAATACGGTGGCAAGAAAATTAGCATCAAAACGCTGATTTAGAGAATCAGCCTCTTCATTTTTGCTCCATCAATTGACGCCGTTCTCTAGCTGAATGTTATTAGCGCAATTTATATCAATCTATTCTTGTTTTACATCTAATAAACATGAAGATAGAATGACAGAAGTAGCGCTAATAACGTCTCCTTAAAAGCACCAATAGTGCACGTAAAAAATCTCGACTGTAAAAAGATTATTTTCTTAACCCAGTACATACATATATTAATTTCTTTAATAAGAGTGAATCTAATTTTTTTATTTATTGCATTAGATCGTATAGATAATCATTAGTTTACCGCGCATAGATAAATAATACTATGATATAATTGTACGTGAATTTACCGACATTTTGGGAACATTTTCTGAAGTTGATACAGATGTCGTATCAAGATTTGTGTTCTTCTGATGTGTGTGTGTGTGTGTGTGTGTGTGTGGTGTGTGTGTGTGTGTGTATATTTCTTATTACAGAAAATGTCAAGACTCTTGTGTCACATTGATTGTTGATGCGTTCGGGAGCGTTTCTCTAAAGATGTGTGATGTACTTTGAACCTGCTGAGTGGAACTATAATTCAAAACGCAATAAAAATAATTGTGATTTACATCTCTAGTAGCCAGGTTCTTTTGTAAGTGACATCGACCGATCAGTGATACCGTTTTCGATCACTTGGCCACGTATTAACGAAAACATTAACATTTTATAGTTAGAATATTGCAAAAAGGCAGGAAAATGATTAATACAGGGTAAGTGTTTTGTAATTTCAAGTTCTTATATGATTCAGCAGGTTTTCATCCTTAATAGTATTACCAGACAGTAGTATAAATTTATGTATGTACATTTCATTATTTGATTGCCACGTGAACTCATTTTTTTACATAAATACATGATAATGTATAAAATATGTTTAAATTTGTCATTGTATTGTTCATAAGTTGTACAGATTAGAATGTTCATTGCGTTGTTCATTTTTTACTTAAGTTTAGAAATTTTTTACTTAATTCTAGAATTGTTAATTTATTTGCATATTTGAAAACAAAAATTTATTCAAAAACAAAATTTATGTTTGTAAATGATATAATGTAAATGTATCAATTAGTAGATATAACTCAATTTACTGAACAAAGTGATATAAAATTTTAAATATTATAATTAATATAAATATTAAATATTATAAGTTTTTAATGATATATATGACTCTGATTAAATTTATTGTTTATAAAAATTTAATAATAAATATATTTGGAATTGTACATATCATTAAAAGCATAATATTTGAAATGTTTTATTCTTTTATCCAACAATTGATTCGTGTCCACTAATTGATACATTTATCTTATATTTATGACATTAAATTACTATTTACATTTTAAAACTTAGATATAATGAATTATTACAATATTTATTATTTATAAAACAATAAAAATGAATATAAATATAAATATAATATTTATAATTCTCATAATTTATAATTTATTAAATGATATATAGTATTTAATAATACATTTAAATAAACAATAACATTATTATAAATGTTGTGTCAAATGTTGAACAAGATTATATTACCAATATTTGACAGGAAGTTGGCCGGTCGCACTATTTTTATAACTGGAGCTTCAAGAGGTATTGGGAAGAGTATAGCTTTGAAAGCAGCGAAAGATGGTGCAAATGTTGTTATTGCTGCAAAAACTGCTGAACCACATCCAAAGTTACCGGGTACTATTTATACGGCAGCTTCTGAAAGTAATTATCGCTTAATTTTTCAGATTTGGGTTTATGGTACAATCTGACAGCGATACATTTATAGGTATTGGTTTATAGATAAAAAAAATACTTACTGATTTTTATGAATAAAAAGTTTAATATTTTTTTTATATTTGTTAAAATTATTTTTATATTTGTTAAATATCAATATTAAAACTAATGAAATTATTA
>NW_017259229.1:1323864-1328284 GCF_001594045.1 Atta colombica | reverse complement strand
ATAAATCTATTTATATTTAATAACTAATTGCTTATAAATTTAAAAATTGACTCTCTAAAATAATTTTTATATTTAAATAGTAACTCAACTAATAAAATTGTTAGTTTTGATGCTGATATCTAAGTCAAAAAGAAATATGATGTCTAACACATATAGAAATAATATTTTATTACTGGCAATATATTAGCCTATAATTTTTTTTAATTTAATGAATCTTTTTTTTAATTCAGTAGGATTAAACGAAATTTAATGAAATTAATTCCAACTAAGTCAATTAGATCCAACATTTAAAAACCTTTGAAATTTAAAGATTTATGTAGAAAAAATATTTTTCAGTTGAAGCAGCCGGAGGTAAAGCTCTACCTTGTATTGTGGATGTACGCGATGAGAAGCAGGTGATTGACGCGGTGGAGAATGCTGTTTCCAAGTTCGGTGGAATAGACGTTGTTGTGAATAATGCTAGCGCTATTTCTTTAACGGGTACTCTTGCAACCGAAATGAAAAGATACGATCTAATGAATAATATTAATGCCAGAGGAACTTTTCTCGTGTAGGTTGTTTTTTTCATACTGCTTGCAGGTTTTTAATTTTTAGTATTTAATTTAATATTAAATTAATCATAAATAATCTATAACAATTGATTAGAAAAACTGATTAATATTATCACGCATTCTCAAGTTCACACTGCAAATTACCACCAAGAAATAAAATTGTATTGTAGATCGAAAGTTTGTATACCATATCTAAAGAAAAGTACAAATCCACATATAGTTAATATAAGTCCGCCGTTAAACATGAAACCCATTTGGTTTCAAAATCATGTTGCATACACAATGGCTAAATATGGAATGTCTATGTGCGTTCTTGGAATGGCAGAAGAATTTAAACCTGATGGCATTGCAGTTAACGCTGTTTGGCCTAAAACAGGTATATTGTCACATTTTAGTTTATAAGATATAATTAATAAGGAAATTTATGATAGAAAAATATAAATGTATATATTGCTAGTATTATTTTAAATAGAGAAAATAAAAATTTTGTTTACTTGAGTAACTTATAGATTGCATTTAGTATTGTCTTTGTATTGGATAATACTAAATAATTATGTAAAATTTATTTTAAATAAATTACATTTTTTTAGCTATATATACTGCTGCAATGGACATGCTATTAACCTCAGACTCGAGTAACGTTTCTCGAAAGCCTGAAATTATGGCTGATGCTGTTTATACATTGCTTTGTAAAGATAGCAAATCCATTACTGGTCATTTTCTAATTGATGAAGAAATATTGAAAAACGAGGGCATTACTGATTTTACAGACTACGCGTGTAATCCAGGTAATATTGGATTTTATTTATATTTTATGAACAAAATAAAAATACTTATATTAACATTTGTCTTGTAAAATTTATAGCAATTATAAATAAGTGAATTGTGTGATGATCAATCAATTAAAAATTTTATATTAAATTTGTTTTCTAAATATAAGATCTTTAAAAATATGTTAGATATTATCAGTTGTTAAATAGTTTTTTTAGCAATAAGCATTTGTAATCTTTTATTTAGCAAATAAGGACAATTTAATGCTGGACTTCTTTCTGGATGGTGCACATGTTGATAGTGCTGATAAAACGAATAATGAAGAAATTGGACGATTGGCACATTTATTTAATGTTATCAATGCAAATTTAAGTAGTGAACTGGTTGACAAAACTGGTGCTATATATCAATTCAATGTAAAAGGTAATTTCTTTTTATTTATAGAAGAAAAAAAGAGATTGTAAGAGAACAGATATCTTTATATTTATATATACATTCATGTTTAGGAAAGGAATCTGGTGTATGGTTCCTTGATTTGAAAAATGGGAAGGGCGCTACTGGCAAAGGAGAACCGAGTCAGCCAGCAGATGCAACTCTTACGATGGATTCAGAAAATTTTTTTGCTATGTTTTCAGGTACGTGCAGATCTAATAAATTTCTCTTGAATTTATTCTTGCATCTGTTATTATTGTATTGTATATGTGTAAGAGACATGGTAATGTCTCGGCGTTAAGAACATAATATGTACATATACCTGTTAATGTTATTATTACATTACTTAAACTTGCTTTTTGTCGACAGGCAAACTAAAACCAGTTTCTGCATTCATGACAGGCAAATTAAACATTAGTGGAAATATGCAGAAAGCAATGAAATTGGAAAAATTAATGACTAGTTTAAAATCCAAACTATAAATACAAAGATTAAAATACCACATATCCTGCAGTATATTTTTAATATATTGTAATATATAACACATCACACTCTTTTAAAAAAACATAAATATGAACATAAATATTTTATATGCACATAAGAATGTGCATTTTTTTTCTTCGTTGGAAAATAAAAAAAATATATATAAATGATAATAACTAATAATAACTAATGAATCAAAATTCACAGTAGTATTTTAGTAGTATATTAGTATTATAACTTTAGTTGAATTGTTCAAGTCTATTTCTAGAAAATAAAACGTCTAAGAGAAATTTTGTATAATACATAAATAAGAATAATTTTTTATAACTAATAATAATTCTACATATAGAATAAAAAATATTTTGTATCCATGAAAATGATATTCATATAAATATATAATTTATACATTGTTATCAGGAAGATTTGTACAATAAAATAATTTTTATACATGTTGCAAAAAATATAAAAATTTGATAACTTAATGAATTACTTTTCTAATAAGGACACTTATATTTTTATTTCAGCATTGGAAATATTATATGTGTAAGTACTTTTGCTTCTTCGTAAACTCCAAAGAAAATAAAGCCTCCTAATGTGATCCACATTACTCTTGGTCCAAAACCAGCAAATAATCTGTGATTATTTAGTGAAATTTAAAAAAATTGTAGACTACATACATAAGAAGGGAAAAAGAAGAAATGTAAAAGATATTTACCCATGAAAACCATTCTCTATATATACTCCATGAAGTATATTTAGTATCTTTAATTCTGACGAAAGTAGCATTCTATTTGAGAGCATTATTCTCGTTTTTGCAACATCTAATGGAGTGGTAACAGCTGCAGAGACGCCACCTAAAATTACAAAGCGTACACATGTAGGCGAAAAAATAGATAAAAATAGTATTTATGCAAAACTATAATTTATTTTCTTATTTCTATTTGGAGCGTATAAAATTAGTATAAAAACCTGCAATTGCACCACAAATTGCACTTTCTACAGGATATATTTCTCTTTCAATATAGAATCTGTAGGATTTTTTAAAATATTCCCATAACGGAAACTGTACAATACTAAATGGCATATCTCGTGATACCGTACTCCAATATCCACGATATAATAATTTGAAATCAAATGATTTTTTATCATGTACTTGTGCCTGTCTTCTCTGTTTCATAACTTCTACTGGAACTCGTAATAAACATGCTACCTTTGTATATAGAATAACAATTATATACAAGCTGTACAAGCTAAAATTTGTTCTTTATAAATAAATTAGTTAATTTAATAGCATACAACCTGTAAATAGTTGAGCTTAAAGAACACTTTGACTCCGAAATTGAAAAATCTTAGCCATGTTAAATTTATGTAGAAAGCAATGTTTTTCTAATTATTACATAATTACAGCTATAAAAGAATTAAAAGAAAAATAATAATTGGAAAACATTGCTCTATACATCAAATTGATATATTTAAAATTTTTTTTATTTCAGAATCAAAATTTTTTAAGCTCAATTATGTAAATTAAATATCGTTAATTTGATTCATTTGTTACAAACAGAGATAATAATTATTAAAGTCTCACCATTTCTGATATAGCAGCTGCTCCCATGTGAAGTGGAGCATAATAATCTGTAGAAATTCTAGGTTTCAATATAATCTTAATTTCTTCATATGTTAGAAAAAATAGCGCGGCTGAAATGTAAAATGTTAATGTACGAATATATATAATTCATAAATTTTATTGATTCCTGAGTGTATCGCATATTTTTAGTATTATACCTGTTGGTGCTGAACCAATTATGACTGGACCAATGCCTTTATAAAGACCTGTGAAGCCTCCAGTCTTTAAAAATCCCTGTGCACTTTGTAGTCGTGTCTTCAATGTATCCAATGGAAACAACGCGATGTCTACAAATGTGCCTGCAGCACCTCCTGCCTATTTAAACATAATTATATATAAATGATAATAGATAGATATCAATAACTTGAAAATGTCAAAAAAAAAATAATAATAAAAGTAAATCGGTAAAAATCGTACAAAAGGAAAGCAATGATCTTGACATGTTATCAAAGTCATGACTTTCTTTCAGATTTTATTTATTGTTTATTAAAAAATTATTAACAATTAAAATTCAATTCTGATTTCTTGAACAACAAAACAATGTATATTTTTAAATAAT
>NW_017259229.1:1322000-1323764 GCF_001594045.1 Atta colombica | reverse complement strand
ATATATAAAAGTATATTTTAACTTTTTCCTTTTTTTATATTTTATTAATATTCGTTTAATTGTGATATAAAAGGCTGTTTAATCTAAAATTTCAATAAAAAAAGAAGAGAAAAATCAATTATAGCTTATCAATTATCAATAAATAAATTATCAATAGATATGATGAAATCGATAATTGTAGAAGCAAATCTAGTTAATTTTCCTCATTTTACAATCAATGATGTGTTCAATAATGTTTATGTCAATGTCATTCAGAAAAAAAAATAATTTAAGAATTATAAAAAATTATTTAAGAATTATAAAATACAATTCAAAACAAAAAACGTAAACTAAGCATAATATTAGATATGGGAAAAAATCGTGGCGTTTTTTTAATGCCATCTAACGGGAAAAATGCCACGAACTTTTTCCCATACCTAATAATTCACTTACAATAAGTGAAGTAGCGAAGACATTTCGCATGTTCGTTCTTTTCTCTATTCCTGCGCTCGTTGTCATCTTGTCTTTAAGTGAGTTACTTCAAAATAAAAATAATTTCTTTACAATTCCCACTCGGCTCTCACATAACCTCGTTTGACTCGATCGAGACGTGCACAAATGCCGTAACGATTGTGCAGCAGAAAGTTATTTCGTCGAAAGACTTCGTCATAGATTGTATTTTAATTGATGTGTGTGTGTATATATCTTAACATAAATAATACTGATTCTACAATGAGTTGGTAATCAATGGTAATCCTAAGTCTTACTTCCGATTGCACCAACGTTTAAGCGAGGCTTAAAATTCTTTCTATCTCTTTTCGATTTTAAAACGAGATAGAAAAAGATTTAAGTTTTTTTTTGCTTAAAATCAAAGTAATATTGGTGCAATCGAATCTTATCAGTTGACAAAAGCCAACGCATGTGACTAATGCTGATTGGCCAATTTCACCAATTAAGAATAAGACTTCGATTACAAATTTATTGTAGAATCGTATTATAAGATAAATAAATATAAGATATTAGAATCATGAAAATTTAACTTAATTAAAATATCAAAAGTTAATTCATAATAAAATTAATTAATTTAAAAAACTTAATTAAAAATTAAGTTAATAAAAAAAAGTAATTAAAAAATCAAAAGTTAAATTTAGTTCGAACGAACAATAAAAAAAAAAAAGAAAAAATTTAACTATTTTACGTAATTTTTCGTTTCTTATTATTTAACAGCTTATTTATTTAAATTATTTTTCTTCACAAGTAAAGACAAGTAAATTATACAATATAAAATTACTAAATTATATACTCATTAGCCTTTCGCAATGCATCTAAAGATTGATTTAAAAAAAATCAAATTAAAAGTTATTAATTACCAATAAAACTAAATTGAGTAACTAAATTAAGTTAAAAAGTTAAGAGTCTAAAATGTAATTAAGTTAAATTAAAATTAACTTTTTAACTTAACTTTTATCTTTTTAACTTAGCACTACCCAATCTTGTTTTTACAAATAAGTTGCAGTTCACGAAGTGTAATTAATGCTAGGTCACTTACGCAATTCAGCTATTATCAACAATATAAGGCCGCGTAGTGTAGCGTATTCTGATAATGCTATCCCAAACAGCATAGAATATTTGATAAATATTTGATAATATTCATTTTTATATTTTTACATTACATTTATATATGATAAATATTTGGTAATATTCATTTTTTTAAATATTATACAGACATTCTATATATATTTTATATAAAACTTTATTCGTAATATTATTAAAATAGACTAAATA
>NW_017259229.1:1300695-1321506 GCF_001594045.1 Atta colombica | reverse complement strand
AACTCACAAATGAATATTTATATCTTATTCTTCTGCATTTTCTTGATTAAAATTATTTATATATTATATAATAATTTATATATTATTGGGTTGTTCGGAAAGTTTGTGCCGACTAAAATTTAAATTTTAGTATACATTTATTAAATTAAAATTTTTTGCATTTCAATTTTCTTTCAACATCGGCACGAACTTTCCGGATAACCTAATATATAATACATTATATATATGTACACACACACACACACACACACACGCGATAATTATACCACATAATAATTTATTTATTGTGGATATAATAAAAATTATAATATATACAGAAGACTCAAAATATTATAAGAAAGTTTTGAAAAAATTAAACAAAAAAGTTATTGTTTGTAAACTTGTTAGTAATTTTTTAAATAAGAAAAAAAAATGACTAACTACAAAATTACTACTTGTCTATGCGTATACGATAGTTTCAATGAGCGCATTTTAATGCGTTCATTAAACTCGCAGATGAAAGTCATTTACGAGTGTTAGTAATGTCGTATTATAACCATGGACAAGCAATCGTTTAAGTGTAGACTGTAATTAGTCATTTTTTTAATCCTCATTACCTAGAAAATTTCCGCTTAGAATAAAAATTACGAATAACTTTTTCACTTACTTGAGAACTTTCTAGTATTTTGAGTCGCGAACTTTAGGACAAGGTATAAAATTATATTTTTATTATTAATAACAAAATTTTAGGGAAAAATTAATAAATCCACGTGGATACAACAAATATTTTTATTATGTTACACAATGTTGTAACTTCTAATTTTTTTCACTCAGACGACATTTGTGCTGGGTGAGAATCCATAATCTTATAATGAGAACACGATAATCAGAGTATACATAATTTTGGTTTCCACCGCCAATTTCACGCATTTTTTTTTTCTTCACACCCATGTTAAAAAATTTACCATTTATACGAAATTTGAAAGAGTCCATTTACTTTCTTACTTCATCTAAAGGATAATATTATATGTCAAGATTATTAATAACAGTCCTTATAATTGATTAAAAAGATTATATCGCCTATAAAAATTTATAATATTTTCCGACGTTTTTTTTCTGCTTTCCAGAATTGTCCAGTTAAAATACTTTTTGCGAATACTAATAATTTCCATTACAATTTGTCTGTCTTATTAATTGTTATTAACTGTATAATTATGGCAAAAGATGATAAATTTAAATTAGACGCTGTAATGTCCCAAATAAAAGTAACTAGATATTATTGTTAGATGAAATTATTAGTATTTCCATCTTTTTTCATAATATAATAATATATATTGACAATATATATCAATTTCTTAATTATAAGACTAATAAAAATTTAACATGTCTTAAAATAATATCGCCTTTCTTCCAGCTACAGATTCTTTGAATGATAGAGTCAATGTTTTTCTTAACAAAAATAATAAGACAAGAAGACATAAAGGAATTAAAATGAAAAATATCAATTATTTAGTTTTAATATCGTTAAAACTAAATAAAAGTTTTATTGAAATGTATAAGATTTTTAATTTTATTCTTCTATTTAATCTTCGTTACTAATAATCATTATATAGTGGTTTTTATTGTACGTTTATTGTGTACGAAAAGCCACTATAATGGCCGGTATTTATAGTAGTTTCTTATATTTAAGATTGTCTTAAGTACAGTCTTAAGATGACAAAACCAATCACAGAACCTTATTAATGCCTCAAAATATTTAAGACGATCTTGTATGATAAGAGCGAACTATGAATATCGGCCAGTGTCTTGTCGAAAAACCTTCAGAGTCTACTAAAGTTTTAATATCATAATTTTCTTTCGCATATTTCTTATAATTATTGAACTTACATACTATTATTTGTACAGATATGTTAACTTATAGAATATAAATTATGCCTTTTGTAATTCTACATGTAGAAAAAAAGACAGTATTCTTAAGAATAGAGCAGCGTATTGTTGCGTTACAATGATTGCTGTATGTCTTACAGCTAGTTCTAACGTTGCGTAAAGATTAATGTGAAAAATTAAGACGTTAAAAAAAGGATAACTACCGAACTTTGTTAAGATAAACTCAACTTGAATTTGATCCAAGTATCCATAGCTGCGAGACAAGGCTTAAAGAGAAATAATAAGTAATATACATATATGTATGTATGTAATCACACAAGTCCTCACAATGATATATTTTTTTTACTTTCCATGTATTTTTTGCTCCTGAATTTTTATACATATCTTATGTGGTCATCGTTTAATCGTCTTAATATTCACACTTTACGTAACACTTATTTATCATCCTTGTATTCTAAAATAATTGATTACATATTAAAAAAGCTTCCTGATAGAGTGTTCTACCTCGATCTTCACATCCCATCGTTTTTAATCAGCAAACTTAAGATCTCCTAAGTTAGCTAAAGTAATTTCTTGTCCTCGACTGTTCGTCACGAATCACGCTACGTAATGCTTTACATAGTATGAATTATCAACGTCACGCAGTTCTATATAAAGTTACACTTGCGATATGTTGATTCGCCATAACTTCAACAATCGCGTCCCGTATGCCATAACAAAACGTACAGCCGAATGGGTTAGTTGTGTTTGTTGAAGACGCTCGATTTAGAACTACTGGTCGCGCACTTGCTTTCAATTGCTCGCTCACTCTATCCCATTTTGTATAGGCAGTGATCTATGAGATGAAATTAATTAATTCATTAGTATCGTTAACACATAGTAAAAATATGTATATCAAATATATGAATAACTACTAAAAACCCTACTGTAACAGGAGATGGGGAAACGTCAATCAATTTTCCCGATTCCGTGGAATTATTTTCAGGAGGCAGAGTCAGAGAAAACTCGCAGCGGTGATACATATTAAAATTATAATGTCCTGGATAATTCGTGTGAAGTACAAACTTTTTTATACATTGAGTTTTAGCGTTGAATAAGATATCCTGCAAAGAATTACATGAGTATAATTGGTAAATGTGAAAAATGGAATCAATAGACAAAGAAAGAATGTATTCAAGAATGACATGACCTATAATTTCATGTAGAAGCATTGTACTGATTTGTCTTCTAATTATTTGGATCTACTTATTGAGTAATGCAGCGTAGCAAATTATGATTTCAATATTGGTCCGGCTGTCCGTCTGTCTGTCTAACTGCCCGTCTGCAAGATTTCTCAAAAATGGCTTAACTTTTTCAAATTCTGTTTTTCATAATACATACTCAAGAATTTTAGTGTTCCTACCTTGATATGTAATCTGATGTTGATATTAATGTAATTTTGAATTTATCAAAGGTTTTCTCTCCTTTCAAAAAAGGGATAAGTTCAAAATTATATCGATGTCAAACTTGATATGGGTGAACGATACTTTGATATGCAAACTTAAATAAAATTACTTTTTACACATTTTGTATTTTTGTTAAAGTTTTTTAATAGAATATTTTAGGACCTAAATTTATATAACATTTTTTTCTTATTTTAATTTATAGAAAAAGTTTGTATGGAAAATCCGAGGAAAACTTATATGTCCAATAAATATCTAGAATTTTTTTCTATAAATAGTTTGACGAGAAAAAGGCAAAGTATTTATATTGATTATCTCTTTTAGATATATCAATAATAAGTAATATCTTTAGTGTTAGTAATTTGCCATTAATAATTTGTACTTTTTCGATTCAATTGTAAAAGTAAGCTCGTCATATCACCAGATGAAAAAATGTACTTACCAAACCTAAAGTAAAATAATTATAGAAAAAGTCTGACCGCCTTGTTTTATCTCGTTTGTGCGCGTGTGGACTGTGGATACGCATCTTATCCTCAGCTTTATAGAATACTCTAGATGGAGCACCAAGCGCACTCAAAACATCCTCACATGTATCACCGAACAATACCTGAAATCGTTAAATTATAATATCAGAAACAAAAAATATGTGTGCAAAAAAACATGTTTATTGCTTTATATGTTATGGGGAGAGCTTCGTGTATCAAAAAAGAGATAATTTTACGGGTTTTTTTTTCTTTAAAAGAACAATGCAATAGATCTTTTTAAAGATTTTTTATATTATTATACATTTTCAAATATGGAAAGAAATTTTATTAAAAAATAATTTTATAGAGTTCATAAATAAATGTTGACATGGCCTCCTCATCGAAGTTGCGATTTGGCGGGAGTTACAAGTGTCTTTTGTACTCATTTGAAGCAAAAATATATAATAATTTATTTTTTTATATGAAATTATCTCATAGATAAATCAAGATAATTTTTACTACTTTGAAAATATATTTTTTTACTACTTTGAAATCGATTATACGAGGTTCTCTCCACTTAAAACAAGTTTGATTTTTTTTCACATATTGAAATTCACATTCGATGTGGAGTAAATTTATTAAACAGAAATATTTAATTGTTGTGAATCGCATATTTGAGAACTCCACTTTATAATTTCTACTTAAATGTTATGATGTTATTTCTTAGCAAAAAGTATATTGATAAAGCGCAACCTCTTTGGTCAGACATCGTTTCTTTGGCTCCAGCAATGCTCTTGTTCCAGAACTACCTTCCGTGAAAAGATGTAATTTGAGTCCTCGAGTACGTGCTTTGTCTCGAATAATATCAGCTTTCTCCAAATACAAGTTATTATGGTAACAAACCTATGTAAGGATGGATGTTAAAAATACATTAAATGTTCAACATTTTAATTTATTTTTAAGTAATGGCAAAAAAATAGCCAAATATAAAAATAAAATAGTCACAAATATAATTACAAGTGGTAAAGGTGGCGGCGATGTCTTGGAACCATGTTCTTCGCCGCTACCACCGGCTAGAATATTTCCAACATAAATTGCCGTTTTTGCAACCAAAGGAGAAGTTCCATTAGGAAACTGTAATGAACCTAATCCGTGGGCGTAACCAGGATGGAATTTTGAATCGATCGGAAAGTAAAATGATAGTCCTCGAAAATTCAATACAAACACCTGAAATTTATCATTATAGATATTACATATCACGCATATACTTTATAAATTTTAATTATTTTGAATAATAGTTAGTTTTGTATATATGATTAAATTTTATGAAGAATCGGCATACCTGCTTTTCACTGTCATAAACACCTGGGTGAGTCGCACCAAATGAATGCTCTATCTGCTCGATTGAAGGTAACACTTCCGGCGAATTGAATGGCAAACCGCAATATTTCAATTTTACTAACTTCATGTTATAAATCTCAATTATTTTAAGCCTTTGTACAACAGGATCGAATATAAGCCGAATGCCGTCGTGAGGTAAATTTATTACTAGATCTACGTCTAACGGATTCTGCGAACGTGCATAATGCTTTATGTAACATCTGATTATGTTATTTAAATTTGACATATGACAATAGAAATATTACTTGTTTATGCATTCAAAAAGTTTTAGTGCATTATGTGTATATGTAATAAGATTCATTCAACATAGATGTTAAAGTATACTTACAGTATCGCTATAAAGTACTTGCACTCCTCTTATAACACCGACTTGAGACTGTATTATCGATACTGACTGAGAAAAGTGCATACCTGCAATATAGCAAGTTTAATATTTGGATTGGATCTTAAAATAAATTAATGCTTGCGCGTTTTTCTTTGGTATATCAAAAATTTATACAGAAAATAAATTACAATATAAAATAGAAATAAAAAAATGTATACAAAATTATAAATCTGTTCTTTGTAGCTAAACTAATATTTTCATATTTAAAATGCAACAGAATTTTATATATTTAAATATATACATTTTATATATAATTAAATATATATGTTTAAATTATATTAATATATTATAATATTTAAAATTAAATTATATAAATTATATTATTATATTTAGCTATGTTATATGTATATCAGTCTAATGATTACTTATTGCTGTTTATATATTTAAAATTCGACAAAAACTAGATAAAAAATTTTATTACAGCTACAGAAAATTAATCTTGGACAAAAGAATTTTGAAATTAAAAAATGAAAAGCTACTTTCAAAAAATAGACAAAACATTTTTTAATTGCATAGAGATTTTTAATTGAAAAATTAATTTGCATACAATTGATTTTCATAAATTGCAAATAAAAAAAATACTTGATAATACAAGGCCAAATAAGGTTTGAGAAATCAAAACTATATTTATTTTCAAAACAGATGATTGAGAATAAAAGTAAAAATAAAGAATGATAAAGAATGATTAATGTGAACGTTGAATAAATAAAAAAACATAAAAAGTGCCTTTAAATGAATCAACAAAAAGCCAGCGTAAGAAATTATTATTCTTTTATACATAGTTCATTGAATAAATTATTAGAATAATAAATATATGTTGAAATCATTAAAATAATCTAACTTATAAGATTGATTTTCACAAATAGAATAAATTATAAACAAGAAAATGGTCAATGAGGCTAGAGAGATATAGAAAAATAAAAACTATATTTATTCTTAAAACAGTTAATTAAGAAATGAATAAAAGTAAGAATAAAAAATGATAAATTAGTTTAAATATATAATAAATTTTATTATATATGAGTAATTTAATTTACACAAGATTGGTTTTTCACAAATAGAACATTTGCAAATGAGAAAATGATCAATAATGCAAGCCAAATAAAATTGAAAAAATGAAAACTATATTTTCTCGGAAAAAATGAAAATTATATTTTCTCAAAAGAGATGCCTAAGAAACAAAGAAATAAGACTAAAGATTGATAAATTGATATGTAGAATAAATTGCCTGACTTTGATTTAAGATTTTGATTTAATTATTTATTTTATTATTTGTTATTTTGTTTTATTTTTGTGATTTGTGTATTTATTTATTTAAAAAATCATTATCCGCTGCCATTATAATAGAGAAAAAAAAACCGCTCATATTCGTTCTCGCTTGTCGAAGTTTCACAGTTAGATAATGGAACAACGCATATAAAGAAACAAGGGACGAATCATGTATTACGCGAGATAAAGTCAACGGACTGAAATCGCTTGTTCTCGTCTCATATAAACTCGATTCGATCGAATGAAACTTGACGAGAGAGAAGAGGCTTAGTTTGCATGTCGCAAATCATAACAACGCACGCCCGTCGGTCGCGAGCGTTTGCGCTTGCGTTTCGTCACTTGCCCAAAATAAATTCCCATTGCTCGCATCCGAGGGACCTTTCAGGCACCACCTCGAGCTCCAGCATCCTGTCCCGTCCCGTTCGTCTAGCCACGCACGAAACAACGGAACAATGATGCGTCGAGGAGAAGAGCAGGATCGTCGATTATCATAAGAACTGCGCTGCTCCTTTGTCCGTCCGTTCGATTGTTAATCACCAGATAGCCATATTGCTGTCACATCCCACAATAACAAACCTCGCTCTCACTATTTTCGCAGCGCTGCTGCGATTTCTACTACCTCCTACGGTTGGCAAACTGTCATCGAACAGCTGATACACTGCCGCGGAACATAAGGAACTCAGAAGAACGGGCCTTTCGCGGAAATGAAACGCGATTATGGCTGCGTTTTGTAGCTTTAAGAGCTTAAGGTATCTTTTTATGTGTTGCTCAATGCTTATTTAGGGCCAGCTCCGATTAACTTAACGAGCCTAGTAACTTTGCAAGATTCCAACTGAAGCTGATGGAGAAAAAAATGTAAACTCAAAAGTTGAATTTATTTCACTAATTGTAATTAACTGTAATTTTACGTACTATATTGAACACAATAGGTTATTAACAAACAGCTATCAGAGAGAAACTTTGTTACATAAGTTAGTATTACAAATCTATTTCTAACTGCTCTCTTAGCATTTTTTCTCTGATCAGCTTCAGTTGGAATTCTGCAAAGTTACTAGGTCTGTTAAGTTAAGGAGCTTTGAAAGTGGCCTTTACAGCGTTAAACAGGTTATGTGATCAAAATGAACGCTTGGGATTTATCAATTTTGACATTCATTTTACGTATTTCTATTCTGACGCTAAGGACAGAAGCATAAATTCTTGCATAACGCATAAGGACGAAAGCACTCGTCTTGAATTTTGAAAAAGTAATACGACCAATTAAAATCATTTAAGTTTAATGCGTTCGTGAAACGCGCTAATCTGATTGGGTGTATTACTTTTCCGAGATTCTATTTTCCAAAATTTTGACTGTCATGAAACATAATGCATATAATGTAAAAATGAATCAATCAAAAGTTCTTCGTTTTCTTTCTACACAAAATAACGAAGATTAATTTTCTTAGCATTTTCTTTTGGGATACTAGGTACAGCCTCGCACCGTACCAGTTGCGTGTAAGCACTACACTTAGCTACACTACACTAGAGTGATGTACATCATAGTATACACTATATCATTGGCCTAGTTTTCAACCAATTACAGTCCAGTATTCCCCTGTTGTTCGACTATAATAGGGGAATACTGTAGTTGGTTGGTTCTTACATTCTGATCCGGATTAAACTTTGGTGGAAACTAAGCCATTATTGCTAATCCTGTTTCTTGACTTTCATTTTCAAATTTTCAAATTTTAAATGTTACACTGACTCTACACCATCTCTTTGAGCGATGTAGCAAAAGCTCACTTCGTAATAAAATTTGCACTATATCGTAACCATGGAAACACGATACACCGAATGAGTTCGCTTACCACCAGCCAGGGAAACACAGTATACTGAGTGTTGCACTGATGAACGATAGTGTAGCCAAGAGAAAATGCTATTATGCTTTATGCGAAGATCTGTCCTCTTTGTATAATTAGATAAAAGCGAGATAAATTACACATGAAATAACAATATCCTAAATAAGCTAAAAATGATTTTATTTTAAATTTAGATAAAAGATGAAATTATAAGTTGTTTTATTTAGATAATTTTAAGTTTTTAAACAAAACAATTTAGAATATAGAAACAGCATATTAATTCATATTTTTATTTATCATACATAAATTTTTATTTTTTTTTAAATTGAATTTTTAAAATATTTTATATAACAAACTATTTCTGTATAATACATATCACCAACAAGATATAAAGGACTGAAATTCGTGAATATAGTGAAGAATATAATCAAAAAATCGTGGACATTACCGAATCATTGGTTACGTATAGTTCAATATCCACATTTGATAGACATAGAGGCGCTACAGAATAAAATAACAGCTAAATCCCGGTCATGGCTGCTCTTATAGCGTTTTCAGCTCGACCGAATTTGCATTCTAACTTAGTTAGAATAATGATGTTTCGTGCTCTCCTATTGGTAGAGTGTGTAACATCAACCAATAGCGAAGCATTTTCTAACCCAAGTTGATGCAAACCTGGGAGTCGATTCTGTATCCTCAAATAAGGTGAAAATTATAAAAGCGAGCAAATTTACTAGGCATTAACCAATAAAATTATCAGTATTTTAGTAAATTCGCTCATTTTTGTAATTTTCATCTCGTTTCAAGATACAGAATCGATTCCCTCATTTCAAGATACAGAATCGATCCTCAGGCTTCTCTCTGCTATGATGCTTCCATGTAAAGGCATTTTAAAGTTGCCTTAAAGTATTCGGTGTGAACATTCTGAGAATCGAAGCTCGAAATCTCATAAGGATCGATTGATTATGGGAGGGACGATAGTCGGCTATATTCAGTGCAGTCTGCTGACGTTCCATTCAAAGATGGCGTTGACGAGTGCGCCATGTTTCTCGTGATGTCTGAGCGTTAGAGAAAAGTTTTTCAGAAAAGCGTGATCCGCATGAGCAAAATGGCTGATGATGACCCATGGCTATTGAAGGAGGATGGTTGCTTGAACGTGGACACCGAGTGCAAGAGTATTATCTATCACGCCAATCTAAACGTTCTACTCATCACTACTGGCAGCGCACAAGTATACGTGTTCGATGTCAACTCCGGCGTGATCTTACAGAGGAGTTCTCTGTCTGGTGAGCGTGTGCAGCTTCCTCGTCGTGATCGATCCCCGCGGAACATTTCGCCGGGTCGGCGCCGAGCAAACGATAGATTTCCTCCCTCTCCCCCTTCTGACAGCGTCATCCCCGTCGCCGTCACGGCTGTCCGCCCGATATTTGCAGAATACTGTGCAATAACGCATGTCAAGGTCGCTTACGTTTTCCCAGAATAAGACGACACTATTTCCTCGTCGTTGAAATTTTCCGTCACGAAGTGTCTGAAAGCGACAAGCTTTGTTTTTTTCCCAGGAATTCGGAGAGTCAAGAAGATAATCTTACAGTTTGTTACATTCTGGCCATGCTTTTCACACTTTCCTAGATTTTGTCTCTGTTTCTTTGTTCTGCGAAAATAAATTTGCATTTTTAATGTGGAAAGTAATACGGCTTAAAGAAATGGATCTATGACTGTCAGCATTGTGCAGTATTCCAATTAGGTTTTTTTTCCAATTATGTATTTCCAATTATATATATATTTGTTGTTATCTTCTAAGAAGTAATTCTATTTATTTCTTATTTTCACAAATTGCTTTGGCACTTCTGATCCAATCATCAAAGATAAAGTTTTTTTGTATGTATAACGGTATCTTTATTATTTATATATGATGTAATTGCAGCAAAGAAGTATTCTTTTGTATAAGTTCAAGAAATAAGAACAAAGAATGTTTATATGTTTTTCAAAATCAAGATTTTTATAAAATCTTTGCATAATTTTCCAAGATCATGTTGAGGGAATACTAATTAATATTAATATCTATTAATATTATATGAAATATATATTATTTAGTAAAATTTACTTAAAATGTATATTATGTGGATATTCGAATAATTTTATAAGATTATGTGATGGAAACCAGAAAATATTTAAATATTTAATATTAGTTTTTCACAATTATTAAAATAAAAATAATCAATTTATATTTTTGTATTAATGTTTTTTACAAATTTTAGATATACATATATATTAGATATATATTAATTCGTATATTGTTAAAATATGTATTATTAAAAATAAAAGTGAAAAATATTATGTGAAATGTGTGAAGAATTATAAAATGTTCATGCTTATAATGATGATTGTAGGTAAACCTAATGGGAAATTGCAAGGAATTTATTTATCGGATGGAATAGACAAAGTGCTGTATACAGATGGACGAGGGATTGGCATACGTAGCGATTACAATGGGGTCCTGCTATTAGATACAATTTTGCAAACCCCAGTTTCTAAAAGTGAGGATGTCATAAAGCTGGAATTATTATTGTCGGAGGCGACGATATTGCTTCAATGCCTACAATGCATAGAATTGCCAGGTGTGGAACATTTGCTGGAGGTGCTGCAAGAACTGTCAAGTAAAATTGTTACAGCACAAGCAAATCAGAAAAAGGGTATTAAAGCTCAAAAAGTAAGTACAGCTAATTATTTTATATAACATTCTTTGTTGTAGTTATTTTAGAGGGATATATTATAGATGAATATAAAAGTGAGGATGTAAAAGTAAATGAATTATTTAAAAATATATTTTTTAATAACTTGATCTTTATAATATAGAGAATTGTTATTTTTACTCAATTAATTTTGAGTAAGTTTTATTTAAGGAAATAATCATCAGGAAATAATCAATCAGAACTGATTAATAGAGATTTTTAATATTGAACAATTTAAATTTAATTTAATATGATTATCGGAATAGTTAAAAATATAATTTATTATATTGTGTTAAATAGAAAACAAAACATTATATAAATACATACAAGATTTTTAATATCTTTATGTTATGCATACAGAATTAATATCAATATCAATGCTAAAATTATTAAAATTAAAAATGGAAATTTTAATTGCAGTGGAATACGATATGTTTGGAATTACCGCATGGATCTTTAAAACTCGTTTGCTCTGGCTTAGTAATGGAATTAAAAAGGCAAAATCGGCATATAGCAGCACTGCCCATTGCCTCTGCGATCAATGAACGACTAAATGGCCTATTGCCTAGTCTTGCGTTAGAAGGTGGTCCCACTGATAGAGCATTAATGTTTAGTGAAGCAGCACGTCGTAATACTTTTCCAAAATGGCCACATATGAATTACAAGTAATATGTATTTTATTATTATGTGACATAATCGCTTTTATTTTACAACTTTTTTATATTCTATATTCCTGTTAAAATGAATGCAATTAATGATTTATTACACACAAAATTAATAGAATAAATATTTTAGATGGGCTTTACCTGATCAAATGGCCCAGGCTGGTTTCTATCATGAGCCAAATGCTACAGGAGATGACAGAGCGATGTGTTTTACTTGTAACGTGTGCTTAGTATGTTGGGAGCCTACTGATGAGCCATGGTCGGAGCATGAGAGGCATTCGCCCGCATGTCCATTTGTTAAGGGTGAATACACACAGAATGTTCCATTATCCGTGACTCTTGCAACGGCTCCCGCTCGTGAGGCAGGCGATACGGTGGACGTCATAGGTACTACTAATGTCACAGGCCTCGCGGCTACAGCCTCTTCCAATGGTTTTGTAAATATTTGGAACATAACGAATCAATTGAAGGTAAGCTATTCGAGGTTTTGCATTATCAATGCTATATAAAATCTGAGAGTATCTTTTCTACAATCTTGGTCAGAAGTATTAGGCACTCATATTTTTTTTCTATCTGGAATTCTGGCTTTTAGCTGAACTACTTTCTGTACTTAAAATGAAAATAGGTACATGTTTGAAATTTTTGGTGATAGTGAAAAGAAAATTGACTATTATAATATAGAAATAGAAAACAAATCCTAGAATTCTTTTACCAATATTATTTATTAATTATCGGCGTTAGTAAATTCATAAGTTTAAAATGTTTTTTAAACAAAAGATAATTCACAGTAAGTATCATAAATTGATTTTTTAGCTGTTAAATAATGTTAAATAATGATTAATAAGGTGCTTAATACTTTTAGTCGTATATAAGGCTATATTTACAAGTTATTTATTCTAAAAATTAAGCTTGATATTCTTTAGATGTATGTTATCTTTTTTACTTTAATTAAAAGTAATATAATTTTATCTTTATTTAAAGTAATATAATTACTGTCATACACACAGTAATATAATTACTGTCATTGCAGAGAGAAGTATCATTTTATATATCACCTTTGGATCAAGAAATAAACAATAAGGAATCGATACAGTTTTGTGCTGCGAGAAATTTGACGCCTCCATATTTAACAAATCTAGGCTCAGACTCGGATCCACTTTCGGAATACAAGCCTTCGTCGTTCTATAAAGTACAAGTTACAGCACTTTCAGTAGTGGGATCTCCAGTAACCCTGAGAGAGGAAGCGAAAAGCACTAACTCCTCGTCGTCTATAAACATTGAGACGACAGAGCATAAGATTCGACCATGCTTAGTGTGTGGGGTTACAGTGACAGTTAATAATCCCTCGCAATTAAGAACTTTAGAGAATGTGTGGGCTGCCTCGAGCGATCTAGCGAGTTCGTCGTCGTTAGTTCGTGCAATGAACAGTGTAAATAGTGCTGCCAGTGATACTCTAGATATAATGAAGGTAGCGGGTGATAGGTACATATCGTCGAGGTTGCATTACTTAGTATTGTATGACTTTCATCATAAGGCTGCAACGGCGCAACCTATCAAGGAAGACAATTCTAAAGAATCAAAGACTAAGAAGACTCTATCTGGAACAGGAACTAGCGCTAGCTCGAATGGCGGACGCCAGGAAAGCTTGTACCAGGAGCTCTTCCTTAGTAAAATTTTTTATGAAGTGCCAGTTATCGAAGATGTAGACTCGGATATGGTAGTTGGTCCGCATTACGATGGTATCTTCCCACCCAACACTTTAACCGCCTCGTCCTCCAATGGCATTTATTCGAGTCCCATCGGTATTCCCTTTGGTCCGACCCCGACGACGTCAACTCCCTACGATCCCAATTTTCCTCCTATTAACGGCTCGACCCACTTTGCATCGACATCTGACTTGACAACGATAAACAAAAAGAGCTTAGATCTTATGAAAATTACCAAGGCAGAACCGGTGGTCATCAAAACATTAGCGATAAACGCCTCGGACTCTCTCCGCATTACGTACATAACTACGTCCAAGGACGGAAGATACCTGTATGTCGCGATGTGTCCTGCAGATAACGCTTCCGTCGAATCTTCTTCGTCAAATACCAATCAGATGGACGTTGACGACGAAAGCGATTTCTTTCCGCAGAAAAGTTATATGTATTGGGATCATAATGACAGCCAGTCGAGCAAATTGATAAACGGCGAGATCCACAGTAATGAGAGCAACGCGAACGCGTTGTTGCTTGTATATGCTTTGGATTTCACGGGCTCGGTAGTAAAAATGACGTCGGAACCGCTGGTGAAGCGAGAGTTACCTTTGGAACAGGCGCCAATAGAACATGTACTACTTCCACTTCAAGAAAAACAAAAGTGCACATCATTTTCTACTAATTCTAGTACCAATTCCACTAATAATTCAGCTATTCAGGAACCTGCCGGACAAGTTGCTCTTGTATGTAAAGATGGTGTGGTCAGATTATTAAACTTAAGTACGCTGAAAACTGTAACAGAGGCGAGATTAGATGGAAAGAAATTTATCTCTGCGACTTATTGCAACAGTAAGTGTTTCTCTAAAAACGTTTCCAAAAGAAAAACGAACAGGAGCGAGCGGAGAGGGAGGGAGGGGGGGGGATTAATTTGGAATATTTGTGGGGATTGTGTTGAAAATTTGTGTGTTAAGGCCAGTGGTTTTTGCAGGTTTGGAAAGGCTGTGTGTGTGCACGAGCGATGGCACATTGCATTTCTTCATTACAGCGGAGGAGGAAGACTCTGCAGAGGAGAAAGACGATGTTGATGATGTGAATATGGGTAGTGAGGGAAGTTGTACTTGTGAAAATATAGCTCCTAGTACGTCAACATCGTCGATTTGTTAGTAAGTTTTCATTTTGAATTTGCAGAAGCCGAAATATTTTAATGCTGAAGAACTGTCGAAGGTGCCAATTTGATAATTTCCTGTTCTTGTTTTCGGAAGGAGTTTTAGGAAGGAGTTATTTTATTATTATTATTTGAAAAAAAAGAAAAAAATTGAAATTATTAGCAGAGCGATATCAAAATGACACCATTGACATAGTTCTAGTATTAATAGCTTTATAATGTTTTTTATGACATTATTTATAAAACAATGTAAAAGTATTCTTTTGATATTTATTTATTAACTTTTGAATAATATTTTCTACGTTTTAGCGATGAATTATTAGCACATAAATCGAATTTCTCATACTGGGACTTAGGGCTGTTATACGAACTTACACGATTTAGTCGACATTCCCCTGCATATAGCGCGACCGTCCCTCCGTGTTGGAGTGAAATGATGCAAGCTCAGAGACAAAGACGTTATCCGCAGCATCTTCATCAATCAGAAGATCAGCATCATACGAGAACGTGGCGATTACAAAGTGATGCGTAAGGAGACATAATTATAAATGTTTTAACAGATATTCTGACCATCTCAAAGAAACTGCATTCTTTTAATTGTGGATTCTCTTAATAATTATTAAAATATCTGTATATATTTTTAAAATTATTTTTTAATATTTTTATATTTTTTAAATGATCTTTTAATTAATTTCTAATCATTCTTTTATCGTATTTATTCTTTTATGCTTAGTAATATAAGCGTTTTTAGTGCTATCTTATAACGCGTGATAAATAAAACTGTCTATATTGAAATTTAAAGAATTGTAAATGAAATAATACAATATATTTCTTGATAAAAAAAAATCGATGTAAAATTATACGCGGTTAAAAAGAGAAGCTACATTATAAAGTTGTAACACATTTGTATGTTATGTTAGGACTACTTGGGATGAACACGTATTCGAACTTACTTTACCTCGAAGCGCAGCAGGAAGTATAGGACACGTTGATGTCCGATTTACCTTGCATCCGTTCTATCAAGAGTTACCCAATATTCAAGTGACTTTGTTGAAGCAAAATATAAAGAGGATCGGTCATCAGAAGATACCAACTACTCCCATAGACGAGAGAATTGAATTTAACATAGGAACCGAACAAAAGAACGAAAATCCAGTTATCACAGAGGAGTATCAACGCCAGCATAATACCGAAATCCTCTGTGGTCCTATCGATTTGCATCGTTGCGTAGATCTGTCTTGTCACATGGGATGTGTAACATTGACAAGCCCAAAATTATTTCGTTCGAAAGCTAGGACGTTGCTCGTTCACGTCAAAGCTTTAGTAGATCAAAAGGATGGAGTGAGTAATATACTTGTCAATCTTTAATTATATTCTGTATCTTATAGAATCGATGTTTTATTATAGTATTTTCTTTTCTTTCTCTATTTTCAAGACATCTGCGAAATCTAAAGCAAATTTAGCAGAAAGTAAACCACCAACTTGTAAAAAGCTAAAGATATTTGAAGTACGTCCGCTTGTGCCCCCTAATGCTGGAGAACGATTTGACGAGAGTGCGAATAGCAAGAAGTTGGGATGCTATGTTGGTAAATATAATCTGAGAATTTATTAATATAACGAACATATTAAAATAAATTTATTATATATGTATATATAAAATACTCTGTACTGTAATTTTTCAAGAGTTCTTTATGTTCTTTTATACGTAACAATTTTACTGTCGTCAAATTTTCAATATAATTTATAAGAAAATGTTAATTGTTTTGTAAAATTTTACATTAAAAATTTACATTAAAAAATGTTTTTTATTTAAGGATGCAATTGGATTTACGAGATCTCCATCACCGTGAGATCAGTAAATCCCACCAGCATGCCCGACGAAAGGATGCAAAGATGTGCTATGTTAGAATCCAAAACTTTTGTCGATAATCTTTTGAATGTCGCATGTTTGCAAGTACCTGTCGAGTAAGTAATAAGAATAATAGAAATTTAACGAGTTTAAGTTTATAGAAAATTAACACTCTAAACAAACGTTTGCAGCTCTCCCGTCGTACAATCTATAGCTCTTGACATTCTGATATGGGTAGCCTCAATAAGATTAACGAGATTGCGTAGCGTTCAGAACACCGCTGAAATTAAAGCTCTTCAATTGGAGACGATACGTTCTGTACAAGGACGACTATCCAGCTTATTACGAACATGCCTCTTGCATGCTGGGAGAAGTATAGCGCACAAATGCGTTAAATTAATTATTCTTTGTAGCGGGTGAGCAATTATTTGAAATGATATTGATACAATGCTAATTATGTGAAGATTTTATGAATGGAAAAAATTATTATTTCTTTTAGAGGATTTTATAACATAGAGGATTCATCGGCTCAAACCTTTGATGAGGCCATGCTTTCTGTATTGGTCAACTTGTTACCTTCAATAATGGAAGTTCATTGGGCTGGTTCACTGAGATGGCTTCAATTACTCATTACTAGATTTTTACCATTAGATAAAAATTACAGTATCGCACATAAATGTGTCACCCTGGTGCAACAGATAGCCACTGAAGTCTCTAATAGAGTGAATCCATACCATTTGTTGCTCGCAACAAGGTTGTGTATTTCTTAACTTTTTTTTATGTCCTTAGAGAAATCTTTAAATAAAACTTTTACCAAACTCCGATTAACTTAACCAGTCTAATAACTTTGCAGGATTCCAATTGAAGTAATGTCGGAGAAAAAATGCGAACTGAAGAATCAATATATTTACATTTGATAATTTTTCTCTTTGCATTTTTTCTCTGACATCTGTTCCAGTTGGAATTCTGCAAAATTACTAGATTGGTTAAGTTAACCGGAGCTTGGTAAAAGTCCTAGTGTTAGTGATTAATTGTTTTGAATATTGAAGACATTAATAAGTGCTTTTAATACTCAAAATAAATAATTAATGATTAACCAATTTAATGTATACAATATTAAATTTTTCTAATAATTTTTATTTTTTTGTTACAATCTTAATAAATAAATTTTTCTCCAGGTTCGGTCTATATAACACACCTTTTGAAACGGAACTTTTTGACTTAGAGCCACCAATGTTACCAAAATTTAGTTCAATACCCGTGACGTATGCATCTGTTGTAACCAGTGAGCAAACAGGCCCTCCTGTCGCTTCGTCAAGTGCTATACACTCGTCCAAAATATCACAGGATTCTATTGATTTGAGAGACCTACTCACACTGCCTACACATCCCGCTAGTGAATTTGTAATATCCAGCAAGTTGAAGGCATTGTGTACCAATCAGAATATGAAAGGTCTCCTCGAGGTAATATTATTTAATTAATAAATAAAATCTTTGTATATCGATTATGTTCTGTATTATTTATGATATTTAAATGTTGATTTAGGTTGAACCTCTTCATTTTACTTGTCACGCTGCCTCTGACGGCACGAAGATGGAAAAGATCGATCCTGGTATGAATACAATTAATATTGGACCCACTTTGTATGATAGTACAGCGACAAGCAACAATGGTGTGCCTGATATTAAAACGATACATCACACATATGTAAGTATCCTCTGCATGCATTTAAATGTATTAAAAGTTGTGGTATATCTTTTTTTAATGAAACGATGTGTGACTTATTCTATAACCATGTATAAGAGTGAACACATAAATTGAATCATTGCTTTGTTTAAAAAACTCTGCGATGTCAATGATAATGGTAATATTATAATTGTCTCATGCAAATGTGACATTAGGCTACGGACAATAAGCTCGAGCAGACTTGAGCACAACATTGTAAAATATAATACCATCTACAAAATAGTGCGCCAAATTAATTCTCAGCATTCGTAGAGTAGGCGAATTACATTCTTTCACGATTAACAGTGGCTGTGTAACGACTGTGTAATGACTGTTCAGTCATAAAATGGCATATACAATATAGATGTTAGAGTAGTTGAATTTTAATTCAGATAGAAATATTAATTGTAGAACTTGGATGCTGGATCGCTAGGACCACATGTTCAAGCTAAATCGACAGCTACATTAAGCGATCTGCTTAGTATGTATACGGGAAGAGTTTTAAAGAAGCCATCTGCGCAACTATTGCTCACACCCGATGAACAATCGGATTATGATGAGGCTAATGAAATGTCTGGTGACAACCAGACTTGGCATAGCACGCAAAATAATATGCCTAGTTCACACATATTAAGTTCCATTATAACAAAAGAAAAGTCATGCGTACAAAGTATCAATACTGCTGTAAACAAAGTTGAGGAAGGCAATCCTAAAAAGGTAGATTACATAGACAGACACACGCACCATTCTTATTTTTTCTTTTTTTTTTTGTAAATTCCTGTTTCTAAATGATACACTGTCCTTTCGTCATTCAATCGCTTTGTTAATATGCTAATTGTAATAGAGACATTCATTCGCTAAAAGTTTTCTATCTGTCAAATGCAGCTGAATAATGTTAAGTGCAAGTTGCATGAGTTACATGAAATTTATTATGAAATTTATTATGTAATTAATTATATACTCGATGTTAATATCCTTGCATATAATTACTGCATATATTATTTTTCGTACGCTCATGGGTTTTCTTCTCATTCCCTTTTTTTATTTTAAATTAATGTTATTCACAGCAGAGAAAGCTCAACTAGTTTTATATTAAGATCATTTAAACAATTTTCATTTTTTATGTGTACGTGCAGCCGACAGTTTGTTCTTTTTTTTTTTTATACATTTGCTTTATTGTTTGATGCAATTATAGGGCTAGTTGTTATAATATACCGAGTATAATCTCATCTTATTTTTTATGTATATTCTTGTATTACGCGAAAATTGTGCGTAATGAGAGTGCAACAGACTTATCTTTCTGTAAATCAACAGATCTACAAACATGTATATTCAGAAAATTATAAAGTTGTGATTTAGTTATGTTTCAATTTATAATTCAATTGTTTGAAGTGTCCCATAATTAGCGACCTTAACATGATGACATATTCTATAATTAATGTGGATTTGATATTTATTAACGTTCTATTGAAGCAATATGCGCTCGAAATTAATTAAAAATATGTTTTGTTACTTATTTATAATCAATTTTAATTTGCGGTGAAACTCTTATTTGCAATTCGAAAATATTATAAAAACCCGACAAAAATTGTTATTAAAATTATGATCGCAAATCGTGGGACATTACGATGTAATTTTTTATGTGTTTCAGTATGTATCCAACATACAATTGCCTATTCCACAGTAATAAATTGCTGCAGTGAAATAGCATTCCGCTTTTTTATATTTTTGTCACATTGCGTTTGAAGTGTGTAAATTTAAGAAATAATTATTTCACGAGCGATTAATAAATTATGTATGTTGCAGCGAGATGATATTACATTCCCGTGGGGAAGGTTGCTATGCTGGCCGCCTCAGCAAGCATTGGTCGTCGAACGGATGCATTCGGGAGCCCGTCGATTCGTTATTTTAGATTTCGGATCACCTGTATTGCTGACCGATTTGATGATACCTTCGTGCAATGATTTGGTATCGCTGTCCATAGATATTTGGACTAAGAGCGAAGAAATAGATGGCACACGGCTTATCGTCGCAGGTGATATTGGAGGTAGACCATTGATCGTCTGCGATCTTCAGCCGCCACCTGTGTGTAGATATCTCAAGGTAAACTGTATACTACATCAATAATAATAGATCTTTTAATTGTTTTTTTTTCATTGTTTTGTTTTTTATGATATTTAACTTCTTTCTGATCATATTTGCTTTATCCTAAAAGTAATATTTAGTACCTGTAAAACATTATCTTACAGTTGCAATTTTATATACAATACATTTTTTATTATTCATTTAATTTCTCTTTTATATATATATAT
>NW_017259229.1:1299211-1300104 GCF_001594045.1 Atta colombica | reverse complement strand
TATATATATCAATCCGCTTGTTCTTTTTTACTTATAAAATATCGAATTTTTCTCTGTAAATTAATTATTTATTTTATATGATTATTAGATTACTACAATAGGACGCTATGGAATGTCCACAACTACATGTAAAATACCATTAGGAATGTTTTACGGACATATGGTAGTTTTGCCTGGGGAAGATTATTCGGAAACAAATGATGCTTCATCGTTTGACGCCGATATTTTTGATTCTTCTTTACAAGCTACCATTGATACACAATGTAATATATTATCGGCTTTAGCAGAAGATGTACAATGCAGGTATTGCATATAAGATAAAATAAAAGAAATAATGATAAAATAAGTAATAAATAAATAAATAAATACTAGTATATGCACGTGCATATTTTCTTTTAATATATAGAAATATCTTTCTCTTATTTTTAGGTTTAGTTTAGCTACTGAAAGACTAAAAACTTTGTTGGATCCATTATTGTGTTCGGAAACTCCTAATGTTATGCATATGCAAAATTATCTATGTTATAATAAGATACCTAATGAAAGTAAGGAACAACCATCAGCAAAAATAATGTCGACATACCAAGTGAGTTATAATTATTGTTATTTTCAGTAATTCAAGTTCATTATTTTATATAATTTTAATACATATTGATACAATGATCTGTCATATTGTTATAGGAATGCATTATGTTTCAACATCAATTAAATATCGTACGGAGTGTCTGGCGACGTCTCGAGTGGTGGAGAGGTATGCGGAATGTGCCAACTACATCTTTCGCGAACGCACCCAGCGACAAATTACGAGTTCTTGAAGAGACTCTTCTTGACATTCTACTGTATATCGTGTACGAAATTGGCCCATTACCTAGTGTATGTATATATTGCAAATA
>NW_017259229.1:1280184-1299111 GCF_001594045.1 Atta colombica | reverse complement strand
AATAAATATTGTGCATTTTTTTATGTATCTAATATTAGCACATGACATTTGATTTCATTACTTTATACGTGACAAGGTCTGTATATGACATGGCGTTTTTTAATACAGGTATATCGACCAACATCATTATATGAAGTTTTCACTCCAACAATTTGTGAGAAATTTTTCCATTCAATATGCGTTGTAACGCCAGCCCCACGTTTGCAACTTCAAGCTGCTGCACTCTTAGCTGGCATGGCAGGGCATCAACCATGGTGGGGCAACTTCTTATCTAATACCTTAATAAATCTTTACTCGTCAGCGTCTACACACATTTTCCCACAAGATAGGTGAGGCTTTATATTTATTTGAATTTATTTATATTTAAATATATTTTATCAAATATATTTATCCTTTATATTAAATCAATATAAAGGAAATGTTTATTGTTTCGCGCATGAGTTGTAAATATTATTATACATATAAATGTAAAGCAAAAAAATATAAAAATTTGAAGAGAAGAATTTAGAAAGATTGCTTTTTGTTTCATTAGTTTGTGATTGTTTTATGTGATTTATAAAATGTGAAACATTTAATGTTTAAATATAATTTTATTTTTTTTATATTTAAATTTTATTTTTAGGGTGTTTATTTTACTAACATTCCTTGGACGGAAGTCATTAATAGCTGGGGGAAATAAATCTTCAGTTATTGAAGCCATGGTTCGTACGTTGGGTAAATTATTGGCTCCTCTTATGAACGTGCCAGCTAATTCCAATCGACTGGACATCACCTTAATAGGCTGGGTATTATTGTTTCTATCGGTATGCTTAGATACCATCGCACCACCGTCTTGTTTCGAGGATAATCATGAGAAAACTAGAGAACAAGGTATTTAATATATGGCGTGTTATTTATGCACATTTAAAAAATATTTTTCTCGTGATTATTAACACACTTTAAAAGCATACTAGAAAATTAATAAAAGAAAAGCAATTCTATATACGTGCGAAAATATTTTAAAACAAACTAGTGCTTCAAAGCAATCTTAAAAAAATTAAATGTTCCTTTTTTATTGCAATTTTATAACAGAATAATATCTATAACATTTTTGTTTTGGAAGGTTTATTTTCCCGTTGGGAGTTTATTCAAGGAGAATCAGCCATGCAAAGGAGATATGTAAATGCTAACCGATCGTCAGCCTCTCGTAGTTACCGTAAAAGATTACAAAAGCGATTGTTGCATCATAAACAGCAACTTCATGAATTAGAACAAGCGAAAAAATCTGCAGCGTCTAAAGTATGTATATAATTTTAAGCGATAGTTTTTTATTTATAAAATAAATGTTAAATTAAAAAAAATATATATATATTATTTAGGGATTGATGACTCTTTCATCTGATGCCGCTACATTGTACAATAAGGTGGAAGCAACTCTGAAGGTTCAAGAACGTTATTTCAAGAAAACGCTAAAGCAACATTCGCAACATTCCGCAAAACATTACAAGGACATTCTTAAAAGAAACGAGTCGTTGCTTCGCAGTCCGTGTTGCAGTCAATCACGACAATCCAATACCAGGTTGATACATGAATTTTGTCATGCATGATTTTTAAGATGTGATTCAATGTAATTCGAAAAAAATTTTTTTATTATTTATATATTATTACACACGCGCGCGTGTGTGTGTGTGTGTGTATGTGTATATATATTTTTTTTTTTCAGCAAATCTGATGTCATGGATTTGGAAATCGAATACAGTGTAACAAACTTATCTCACCAGAATGTTTTACCAGTGGCTCGTGGTCTTATCGCGCTCATTTTACACAATTCGGCTAATGTGGATATGTTTCTGTTAGCTTGCAAGGTAAGAAGTTGAAGATACATAAACTCAATATGCAATACCATTCTTATCAGGCTCTATATTGTAAGATTTGATTTTATTTAAAATTTACTTTAACTAAAAAATTGTTGAGTTTTGTTATTCACGACGTTTTTTCTTTCTCAAAATACACAAAATTATATTGTTATAATAAATATTTTCGAAATGCTATAGTTTTTTAGAAAGAAATCTTATTTTGTGTAAATTTGTAGAGCTCTGTATGTGTTATTTTTTATTTTCACAATCAGGTTTGTAATTTATCTGATATGTTATGAAATACACAAAAGGAAACAAATTGTACACAGATTATAGAATATGATTTTTTTGATGTCTTTAATCTTTTAATATTTAATTATATAGATAAAGCAATTGAATTTAATATCTACGCGGCTTTGTAATTATACGTCTATAATTATATTTTTGAATTATCTTACATAGGTAGTCGCTAGGCTAGTAGTATCTACACGTCCCGCAATAGGCTTGTGCGAGCTTATGACCGAAGAACAACTCTTGAAATTAATCAGATTGGCAACGGACACATCTGATGCTGCTTGGTCATCGCATGCTGTTTCTTGTCTTCTAATGGATCTATTAGAAGGTAATTATAATTTATATCATCTCTTTATCACGAAAAAATAATTATAAATAATTTATAATATTTCGTTTAAACAATAAATCTTTGAAGTATTAGGAAATTTGCTCTCTATCTTTTTCTTGAATAAAATAATAAATCCCAGCGATTTGATTAAGCGCAAAATACATAGATAAATTTTGATTTGCAGGAGGACGATTGTATCCTAAAGCGTGTACTTCTACGCATGAAAGTAGTCCGTCTGAAGAGATTTTGGAGACTCTGGGGAGTCATACGGATGAAAGTCGTACGGAGGAGGACTCGACCAATGTTGCTAGTACTAGTGCACCTTCTACTGTCACATTAGGTGAAGGATTTACTGAAGGCGATGCGGACGAGGATGTGCAAGATAATATCGTAGTAACTTCAACCACTCCAGGCACGTCAAAATCCAATGGTTATCTCCCATCCCTTTTGGAATCGGACGATAGCGAATTGGAAGACTTTCTGGACGACATATTGGAACGTGGCAGAAATATGTTGAAGAAAGACAGCACAGTATCGAAAATTTTAGCTTCTGCCATTGCTGGGTATTTTTTCTTTTATTCTTTTATTCTATATCTAAAAGAAAATTTTTAATTTTTAATTTTAAATAACGGTTGATTTTTAAGCACTAACTCCTTTTTTTCATAATATTAAGTACTAATATAGAATGTTTTCAGTAGTTGTTGTGTTGGATATTACAGACTCTATATATATATATATATTAGGTGTGGGAAATATATATATATATATATATACACATACACACACGAAGCAATATATTTCGTTTAATTTAACATTGCTACATTTGTATTCAATGTATACTAACTTATAACAACTTTTGTGATAAAATAGTTTGAATTTTAGAAAAATTTCACATAGAATCTCACTTGTATTCCGTATCAGTATTTAAGAATATAACAACTTGCTTTTCACTTTATATGATCTAATTAGAAAGTAATAATTAAATGATATATTTTTAGGAGCATGTCTTTAGCGATGGACGCACGCTTGGAGTACGGAGTCGAAATGGGCGTAGAAATTTCACTGAGAATACTTGCTACATTTGGCATATACAATCTACCTCATAGTATAAATGCGACAATACACGTTAGTAATAAAAATAGAAAAATATATGTTATCGATTGATTTTTATTGATATATTTGTCTTGTTGTCTGTATTAGAACAATTAGGATATTACGCATTTCTTTAAATGTGCTAGATGTTTTTAAAACATTTTTTTAATAGGGAAGAAAGATATAATTATTAATGTTTGTTAAGAAATAATTGCAAAGACATGCTATTATATGAATCGAATATAGGTACCAACAGAAGCAAATCGCTGTTGTCAACAACCGTTCTTGCGTACCGAAACAAACGATAGAAGTCAAGAAACTGGGAATTTTTCTGATCCTACCCCTTCTAATCTTTCAATATTAACAAGATGTTTCGAAAAGATGTTCACGGACTTATATTTACGAGTAAGTTATTTATTAGTGAAATAAAACACATAGGCTGCTTAACGCTCGCGAGTATCGTTTGTCCTTTAACATTTGATAAATGACAAGGATGAAATGATTCGACAAGCGTTGAACGAACGTTAAGTGAAACGCAGCCACATTTGTGATATATTATTAGATCAATGCAGTTTTTAAAATTTTTATTTTAAATAACATTATTTAGCTTTTTTCTTCTCTTGAAAAATTTATTCTTGATAAAAAAATTATATTAGAATGATATTTCGATTAATACAATTATTTCTAAATTATATAATTTATTCAACTTTATATGACAAAACAAGTCATATATTTTGTATTGTTTCGTATTGATATTTTAACAAGCATATAAACAATTAAGTAAATAGTTTTATTCCTAGATATGAATATTTTGTATTTAAATTATATTTTTCCTGAATACTTTATTTATAAAATGCATTTATATAATGCATTTTTATCTATGTCTTTGTATAACAGAATAACAGTACAAACTTGGAACTCGTTCTCCAACTTTGGTTTGCACTGAATATGGACGCTGCTACTGAACATCCAGGATCGCAATTTGAACCTTCTTTAACACCCTTGATTCCACTCAGTCCAGCAGCTATTTCTAGCTTAATATCTGCACTTTCGTGGTAAATTAATAAATAAGTATATTAGTGATATGAGCCATGATAGTAACATTTAATATATTTCAAACCTTTGATATTAATATTTTTATTGTATACTTAATTTGTATTAAATTTTAGGCATACTGAGGTTTCTTTACGCGCTTGGTGTCTTGCATTGCAATGTTTAACTATCGTCTGCAATCAGCCATTACGAAGATATTCTGGTTTAGACGGCTTTGCACCTAGTAGTCCTTCTATGGCTAGTTGTATTGTTAAAGAACGTAATACAGGCCCTATGTTATTGCGCCTACTTTCCGGCAACGGATTAAATATTAATACAATGGACAAGCAATACATCATGGTGAGGATATTTTTTCATTTTATTATAAATTTTGGTGACATTGTTTAGTTACCAAAAGATTTTGATAAAGATTTTGAAGAATTAAAATTTCTCAGAAATTGCGTTTAAGATCATGTAGTATTTTAAAAATTATTATAAAGCTATAAAATAAAAGCTATAAAATAAAAGCTATAAAAGAAATAAAATAAAAGCTATAAAAGAAATAAAATTAAATAAAATACAGATCACAAAAGATCATTGGTAGCAGTATTATTTTATTTATTTATTTTTTTAATTTATCAAATTTATCAAATGCGATTTGTAAAATTATATATCTCGACTAAAAAATTTATCATTAAAGAGTATGGCAAGCAAAGTAAGAATTTTATGCACATATTTAGTATACTATTACTTGCTATTACTTAAATGTGATTCCTATAATAATTTATATATCGTATGAAAAAATAGATTAATGTTTAATTAATCTTTAGTTATACATTTTTTATTTTATTTATAATAATATTTCTATTTCAGGCTGGGCCTACAGTTTGCCAAGCATTACATGATTTTCTCGTTAGGTTAGAAATGATGTGTGATGTTATTACGACGGATAGCTGTTTAGGTAATTCCCTGAAGGATCTTCTACTAAAAGTGATATATCAACTTGTGCAACCAAGCGGGCCTCTCATTTTAAGGAAAGGGCCTTTAGATGCGCAATGCAAGCTAATAACATCTGTAATTAATCTGAATTATGTCAATACCGATTTGGGTATCGCAATGAGTATATCGGAATGCGTTGGTGTGTTGGTTTCGACATACGTCAAAGGATCCGAAGGTAAAGTTTTTTCTTATCAAATATTTTTATTATAAATAAAATTAACAATAGAGACTAAAATTAACAATGTGAGAAGTCTTTAGTAGAAAAAAAATTAGTCTCACACAATCAATCTATTCAAAAATTAATTGTTAACAAGGTTATACATTTTAAATAGATGGCTATATTGATATTGTACAATTGCTTTTTGTTTTGAATATATTAAAGATTGTTTATTAAAATTATTTTACATGTATATAATATGAAATTGTTTAAAAATTATAAATATTGATTATTAATGATTTAATGTTATTGTCTTTGGGTGCGTTTAATAGATACAATGCGTTTAATAGATACGATTGAGCGTTCAATAATTGTTGCCTATGATTGGAATAGATTTTTCTTTGATAAATCTAGAAAAATATACCAATAGCAGCAAGCGCTCAACTATGTCCGCTAAATGCGCCTTTGTTTTTTTAAAAAGATTGTAAGAATATCAATATTATTCTAACAGTTGGCGCACAATGTGGAGGTGCAGTTGATTCAAACAATCAATCCGGTAGTTTTGGTGGTCTGTTTGCTTGCGTGCTTGGCGGTGATGCGAGACAATGTCGTCCCGCATCGTGGGACACTTTAATTGTGGCTCTCATCAAATTAGTATGCACACTCATTCAGACTCCATTACCGAATGTACGTATTTTGCATTCAAAAGTTATCAAAGAAATATATTTATATTGATTTCTTTTTTTTTATAACATAGAAAATGATTTTATATTATATAAATGATTTTATATTTAGACTCGTCAAGATTCTTCGGAGGAATCGGCGGAAATGGAATTGTCTGATATGTGGACTTCTAGAAGCAACGCAAGCGATTCTCAGAATGCAAACACTTGGCAAACGGATGAAAGTAAAGCGGCAGAGCAACGAAACTCTTTTCACTTACAACAACCTAAAACTAGCAAATCTTCCGTGCCTTGTTTGGCTGATACTGGTAACTACTAACTATATAAGAGACTTTATTTTACAAATATATATTTATTCCTCATGTCAAGTACGCTAAGTTTAAAATTTTTATTTTTAAGTTTTGCAGCACGAGCCAACTATGATGCGTTTATTAGGCGCTCTCGGTCATAGCACAGGATCTTCGTTAGCCATGCTCTTAGGTGAAAGTGCGAGTGCAGCATCGACTACCGAGCTCGGCGATCCGGCTTCAATAGCGGATGCAACATTCCAGCTCCTTACAACTCTTACGAAAAAGGCTAGCGATCCAACTCTAGTTCTCAAGCCGCTTTATCACTATCTCTCTTCGTGTAAGAATTTATACATTATAGAATTAAGAGATTTATTATTAATCATATTAATCATATTAATCATATTAATCATATTCTGCGTGAAAAAATGTAGCATAAAATCTTTTTATATAAAGTCTTGATTTTGGGAAAATAAAATTGTCATATTATTTGCAGCATGCGGTGAAATTGAATTAGGAGTTATGCAGCTATCCGAACCTCTTCTTTGGTACATCCTAAGGGTATTGGACAACGCATCATCGTTATCTATTTTTACTGCAATGGGTGGCGTAAAAGTGCTTTGCGAAAATCTTGTGAAGTCAAGTAACAGCGGTACCGCCGGTGCTTCCGCTTCGTCAGGAGTGATCGCTCTCGTCATGGAACATCTGTCGAATGCGCCGAACGTGATGCAAATGATGGCGAGCAGCAGCAAAAAAGGCGTCAGCTCGTTGGAAACTCATGACGACGGTTTACTGAATTTCGCGCCTCTTGGAACAATATCATGGTTGAATCCGACTGCGCAGCCAGCGGATGTTCTTATACAGAACGCCACACCTCATAAACGTGCGAGAACACCGGCGTGGTCGTATCATTTTTATCCCGACGAGGCGTGGGTCGATCTCACCATTACTTTACCGTGCGCTATCCTGCTTAGGAAAGTGGAGCTACAACCACATCTTACGGCGTTATCCAGTAAGTTGATTGTGTCCTAATTTATATGCAAAAGTTGACGAAATTCTCAAGGTTTCATGATATATACTTTTATTCATATTTCTTTACATTAGTACTTCTCTCTTTCTTATACATTCGTCTTGTTTGGATGTCAATATTCTGAGAAAGTTATCATAGAACCTAATTTCTAATATTTCTACAACAACAATACAGGATATTTTTTATTAAATTTCTTTCAAACTGCCAATTCTTTACAAATTAAAAAAATTTTTTAAGGTTCTGCAAATAATTAGCAAATCAAGAGAAATGCGATTGATGAAAGACATTCCTTTGTAATTAAAAACAAAACTTTTTTTCTAACGTCCGCATATTTGTCTGACAGCGTGTCCATCGGCTGTGGCACTGGAAGTTTCAAGGGAAAGTAATGGCCCACTTACACCGGTTTGTCCACCAATGCCAACGGCGGGCTTAACATACATACGCGTTACTTTATCACAGCCAGAAGTCGCGACTTCCGTATTGGTACGTCTATACAAACCGCGGGATTCGACAAACATAAATCTTAGTCAAATAAGATTACTGGGTACCACCGCGTTTGGCGAGATTAAAACGAATCCGGACACGATAGATGAAGAACAGCTAACGAAGACTAGGTAACATTATTTTCTCTCTTTTGTCCTAAAAGTGAGATTATTTGGTGCCGTTATGGGTTAAAGATTTATCACGGTTATGAGAAATTAAGAAATTTATTTCTGATAACGTTTATGTAGCTTGGGTTGGCTGAGATTATTGCATCAGTGCTTATCGGTAAGCATACTGAACAGTAATCTAGCCGTCGAGGTGCTTAATTCCGCGGCTTCGGTCGAAGGCCTGGTCGAGGCATGCTGCAACCTCCTGTTACTCCCAGCACCGTCTCTTTTTACTCCCAACCTGGAGAGGGTTCTATTACAACTTGGCTTACACTCTCGAGAGCTTGGACTTCGTCTCATTGGTCTTTTACTCAACAACAGGTCTACCCCTTTCTTTCAAGGTATCGCTTTGTTTTCCATTTTCTGCAAATAAAATCCGCAATGATCTTAAATATAGATGTAGCGACCGCGATTAAGCTTTCTGAAGGCTCACGTTTTAAATTATTTAGTTAAACTCTTCAAGCAAGTATAATATGTTACGAACGACAAAGATAATTTTTTTTTTTTTTTTTTTTTTTTTCAAATCAATATTAATAGTGAGAGGAAAGGCAAATGAGAGCATCACTGTAATTATTAATAATGTAAATTTAATAATATTTTCAAATTTACTCCATGTGTGGAACTGTATATGCTCGTATCAGACTATAAATTGACAATTACGATTAACGATTGCCCGGTTCTACTTCAACCAATCACGATGTAGTGAGTTGTAATGAATTGAAATAGAACTGGACAACTGTCAATCGTAATTATTAATCCGTAGTCTAATACTCCCCTTCTACAATCCTTCTTATTCTCAATATTCTCAATCGAACGTTTCGACCATCTTCAGCGAATAACACATTAGATAAAATTACCAGAGCACTCTTGTTAAATCATATGTGATTACATACTCCAACGTTGTGACTGTCCTTAATAATTATACTGTTAAGATTAGTTCAGCCAAAATGCATTAAGATTTAATATTAATAAGTGAAAAGTAATCCAAATTTAATAGTCATTAGACAATCAATTCGCGTTAAGATACACAAAGCAACTTTTTTTTTATTTATGTTTGAGATATATAACAAATTATATGTGTGATAAATATATATATAAATTACAGACTAAATAATTTTTTTAATATTTACAAGTAAAATTGATAATATTTGCTGGTTTATTCAGTATTTTCTATAAAAATTTATACATTTTAAAGTCTTTATATAATAAATATTAATTTTATTAGTATTACAATATTAACGAAAATATCTATTACTTAAGATATTACGAATATTAGCCTGTTTTTAAATTAAATATATAATAATAATCTCTTCTTTTAAGCTTGTGACGATATACTAAAATATTTGTGCTGATATTGATAGGAGCTGTGACTTCCCAGGAAACGTCCATCGTACAATTGGTCGTTGAATTGCTCCAGCAATTGTGTTCCATTCGAGACTTTAGCACGGAAGCTCGCATGAAAGCCGTTCTTATGTGGTTGCAAATATCGGCTGCGAATGGAATATCTCAGACGAACAGTAATCCCAATTCAGTGAATCCACCAGCGGTATATATTCACTGTGTGTCTTCTATCATTTGGAAGGCTCATCAACAGCAGAATCACAACTACGATCTGCAAGTCTTGCTGACAGATGAGCTGTTCTAGTAAGACTTTAATCATCATATTCTTTTGTATTTCAAATTTTTCTATCCGAACAGTTGATTTATTAAGTTGATTTATTTTATTAATATGTACAAATTTTATTTTGGATCTTTATTTTGGATTATCTTTGATCTTCCTTTATAATAAGGAATTCGAATATTATAATTAGTTAAATATTGTAAATGATTGTATATGAGATAGTTTTCATATAAGTTATTTTTCTTATAAAGCTGTTTAACAGCTGTTTATTGCATTCAATTCTTTAATTAATTCCAATTTTTTTTCGTTAAACAGCTCGTTGTATAAATGGACCCTAACTCTTGGAAACAATTCAGCTTTGAAACAAGCGATTGATTCTGTTCTATGCGCTTTCTGTTACGTGAGACCATCGTTGTTGATTTTGCTTCTGGAATGGGTACAAATCTTGATACCGAATATCAAGGTAAATCCGACTGCTTCTATATCCGACGACTGCAAGGAAAGCGAAGAACAGACGGATGATAAGAAGAGCGATATGAATGCCGAAGGATGGTATTGTCAGTTTATCTTGCTGAAACATAAATGGTTGCATTTGACGGAGGGACAATTGCTGACTGTCGCTGCAGCGGCTCGTTCACCACCCGGTACTCAGCAACTGATTGATTCTGGTCTTCCAGCATTACTGACAGCATCGATTACAGGTTTAACTTTTCTTTCTACTTCAGATGTAAAAACCTGCTTTAAACAATCTTTAATTTGTGACAAAATTCAGAATATAATTTGACATGTATATCTTCCATTAAGTATATCATTTTTATTGTGAGACATAATTTTATGTTAAATTTTAAAAAATTTTAATACAAATATATTTTTCATACAAAAAGTATAAATTGTACCTCGAATTGTACTAAAATGCTTTTAAATACATTTCAAGCAAATTTGTTCAGAATTTATTATTAATGCAATAACATTTATGCATTTAGATTTCTGTAATCTGGAGAAATCCAAACAACGAGATAGTAAAATGGCATCGGGCGACAGCAATGAAAATAATGTGACTGAAGATGTTAACTCGACAGATAGCGATAAGGCAGCAGGTTCGAGTTCCGAATCAAACAATTATTCTGGTAAACATTGACATTACACATTGTGGTATTTTAGAAGCTTATTTCTAAACCTATATGTTCAAACTGTTTAAAGATGGGAATAATATAGTTATATATTCTTTTTCTTTTTCAGGTGGATTATGTATGACGAAACCAGAGAGTATAGCGATAGTGATAGAATTCCTAACACTCGTATGTGCGGAAGGTAGAATGCGTGATTGGCTTGGTGAAGAAGGTCGTAATTTCTGGTTACCACTTCTATCGCTTCTTAGCAATCGTCCTATCGAAAGCCCATCCGCATCTGCGTCAAGGTATACATGTTTACATAATCTTTAGATATATTAGATTAAAGATACGGTTACATCAATGTATGTGCAAAAACCGTGATACTGTACTATACATTGCCATCATTGAATCCGAATCGAGTTTTAATTTTCTGGAAAAGTTATATGCGGATTTTGGTTTCTTTGTTATGTTACAATTATAATTTTTTCATATACAGAAAAGTTGTAAGTCTTGCCTTATTTTATATATATTATGCTTTTTTGTAGTTGTTCGAAAACAAGCGCATCATATGCATTATTAGAAAGCGCTATGATTAAATTCTTATCAAGATGTTGTTGGTGTCATCTGGCTAATCAAAAATTACTGGCGAAGCTTCTTATCGAAGTCATTTCTCAACAACGAACTACTTCAAGTAAGTATATCGTATATTATCGAAAATCGCTTGTATAATTTCAAGTTTCCTTAGTACAATTAATAAATTAAGAGAAATCAGTGCAATTTCGAATAACATTATAATTACAGGTGTGCGGTATCTCCACGGCATTTCTGGATTTACGAGAAGATTAATTCTGCAACTGCTTTTGGAAGGAGAAAAGGTATTGGTTTCTGTAACGTCGGAAGCTCCTATGAAAGTTTCAGCAACCGCGGCCAATCACAGTATGCCATCCATGCCTCCACATCCTGCTCATCCTCTCGGTCACTATCATCAATTATTATACATGTCGACACAAGCAACAGTGGCAGATATATTGCAGCAAGTATCAGGTATGCAAGTATCTTACATATGCAATATTAAAAATATGTAAGCGGTTGATTAAAAGCAACAATTAGTTAAAGTAAAAATGAGTAGAATAAGCAAGTATTAAGCAAGTATTAAAAAAGATTTACTAATCTTTTCGATTTATTATGAATATTAATACAAAATTTAATTTTTAAGGGACGTGGCTTCTCTTGCTACTTCCGAATACGTATAAAGGTAACGAAACAAATTCCAATGGAAACAATCGTTCTCGTGAATTCTGGGAATCAGGAATGGCTTTAGTGGTAGACACACTTAGCGTGGCTGCTGGAAACACGGCGAAAGACAAGCGGGCTAAAGAAGCATCAAACAGGTCACAAGCTCGAGGTCCTATAATCAGAAAAACGCGTTTAAATTCTGGTATGTTTGTTTATTTAGAAGCTAGAGATATTACTTATATCTTTACATTTTAATAATGCAATAAAAGAAATCTGTTCAATAGAACTGCACGCACACACACACACACACACACACACACACACACACACACACACAACATATTACTTAAATTGAATAAGTATTTATTAATATTATAGTATTATTTATTTTTGTATTGATTAACAGACGGAACGCCGGTAACGAGTAAAGCCTCGTCTAATAATGCACAAGCAAATCCAACCAATACAACGAATCAACAATATCTAATACATTCATCTCGTCCTAATACTCCTTTACCGCCTCAGCTTACAATCGCGCAACTTTTAGCGATCGCTGAGGACAGTGGTGTTTCGTTGTCTGAACCATGCTTACATCTCATCTTACGTCAACGCAGTAAGGACTCCAAAGGTATCTAATTTTTTTTTGTTTATTTCGTGAGCAATATATGACAAAACTGTTCACATTATCTCAATATAATCGTTTGAGATTGAAAGAGTATGAATATTTTCGTGGTTCACTACATAAGTCCACGCATTTGCTTGCAGAAGACACGGCGAAGCAAAACGATAGTGAACTGTTGAACTATAGAAGCATAGAAAGTTCGTTAGGCGTCTTCAGCGCAGGTGGTGGATTGGCGGTGTTGGCGCGCCACTTGCCGCTAGTGTATCCGGATCCCGGCAGACCGTCGTTTTTCATCGAGAAGTCACCGTCGCCGGAGCAGACCGATGCCGATTGGGTAAAATTAGAAACCAACGATGACATTTACGAGGCCTTGGAGGAGGGTAGAACGAATTGTCCGCCGAAGGTGTCAGTTCCTGCCCCATACGTGCCACCGCATTCCCTCGCGGCTTTCGGTCTATTTCTCAGATTACCAGGCTACGCCGAAGTGCTACTGCGGGACAAGAAACGGGCACAATGTTTATTGCGGCTCGCTCTCGGCGTTTCCGACGACGGTGAAGGTGGGGAGGTGCTGACTTCGCCATTGGCCGCCTCGTTGCCAACCTTGCCGTTCCAAGTTTTAAAGCAGTTGTTGGACGCCACGCCACCGACTACTGATGACGGTCTGCTTTTACGAGGAACGACCATAGAAGTGGGCGCTATGCTGCTGCTGTTGAACTGCCTGGCGATATTCACACATCAAACTGGACAGAACGACGGTTCAACCGAGCATAAAACGGGTCAGAGCGGTGGTGTCGGCGGTAGCAGCGGAGGACGTAACGATGATAATTCACATCAGTACTGGGCGAAAGGTACCGGCTTTGGTACTGGGTCTACACAGCAGTCGTGGAATGTCGAGCAGGCGTTATTACGTCAACGATGCGAAGACGAGCACGTGACGGTACTGCTACAAGTTCTCGCCAGTTATATCGGCACATCAGGAGGCGGGCAACCACAGCAGGAGTTACCAGTTTCTTTCTCCGATTTACTAGCGCGTTCTTGTCTACTGCCGGCATTATCATCGTACCTGCGGAACGATTCCGTTCTAGATATGGCCAGGCACATACCTCTTTATCGCGCGGTCCTGCAACTACTTCGTGCCATGGCTCTCTCCAGTCAATTAGCACCGCTTCTGTTACCGCGCGGCGGTAGATCCGGAGAACCGTCCGTGGTGTCCCTCTTGTCGAGCATGAAAGTATGCGTGGATACTTATGTGAACAAGATAAATCGCACGAGAGGCAACAAAACGAACATGAAAGTGGTGTCCAAGTATCCCGATGATACCGAGCAAGACGAAGGTTTGGCCACACTAATCCCCGATATACAAGACAGTGCAACTATAGTGCAAAATGCTACATGTCGATTATCCGGTATCGGCGAAGAATTACCTGGATCAAGCCCGACAGCGCCGGAATTACCATTACGCTCAAGTCTGGAGCACCGATATCTAGAAGTAATGAAAAATCTACAATTCGGTAAGTCCTTAACTTAATATAAAATTATCGCTTATCTCCAAAATATAGAAAAGATGTATTTCGTAATTATATTATAAGATAACTTAAAATTTTTCTTGAATTAAGAATTATTAAATATTTCTCATGAAAAGAAAGAATATTAAATCTTTGATTTTGAAATATTTTGTACGATTTATACGTATATATTTTACTTCTTTAAAAAATCTTAAAATTTTTATTTTAAAAATCTTTATGTAATTATAAATTTGAATTTATAAGAATGCAAAACTATTCGTAATTATATTTAAAAAATCCAAATAATTTTCAAAAGATTATAGAATTAAATAATATCTGTAGTAATAATACTTATTAATTACTTATTAATTAATATTATTAACCATAGATACCTACGAAATGATTACCGAGAATCCAGATGGTGGAGGCTACAAATTTACCGTTTCGTATCACTTCGAATCAAATATGAGGGCTGCCGGCGAGAGAAGTCATCCGACGCGAGTGAAACGATTAGCTCAGGAAGCCGTTACGCTCTCGACAGCACTGCCTCTATCTTACAGCAGTAGTGTGTTTGTGAGATGCGACGCGGATAGATTGGATATTATGAAGGTATGTCATATTTTATATGGCGCTTGACTTAAATCCTGTTGCCTCGTTCGATTCTATTCAATTTTTATTTTTAACACGTAATAATTTCATGAATACAACTTCGAAATACTTTTATTATAGAAGAAATGGACAAAACAGCAGGATTAATTAGTCAACAATCTGTTTGATTCTTAAGCACTGGAATGTATTTTGTAACGTTATTGTTACATCAAAATGTACATAGCATCATTATTATTATGTCGAATATTAAAGATTATGTAACTTTTATTTATTGAAATTATATCATAAAGAAGTTCTGAAGATGTTTAATCTTGTGCAAAATTTATTTTCTTAATTAGTGATACTAAATTATAATAGGAACACAAAATATAACTATTTGCTGTTGCAATTTTAATAACGCATACGCGAAAGAATATATTTTTTCGATATTCTGATGTACTTAAAGATTAAATTTAGTAATTCAAGTCTCTCGCATGTGCGCCGTAATATAATACGATGTATATAATTGTTAAAGGTACTCATAACGGGGCCAGCAGAAACGCCGTACGCAAACGGCTGTTTTGAATTTGACGTATACTTCCCTCCTGATTATCCTAATAGCCCGATGTTAATAAATCTAGAGACGACCGGCCGTCACACCGTGCGCTTCAATCCGAATTTATATAATGATGGAAAGGTCTGTCTCAGCGTACTAAACACTTGGCACGGTCGACCTGAGGAAAAGTGGAACGCGCACACGAGTAGCTTCCTTCAGGTAAGCTCTTGAAATCTGATCAATTTTGGCATAATATTTGTTAAGATTGATTTAGCGATCGAGGCTACTCGATATCGCGTTTATGAATAGATCTTAAGAATTAAAAAATTTTAGCGAAAGGAGGAAGACATTAATTACACACTGTTATAACTTTGTTGAAAACAGGTTTTAGTATCGATACAGTCGTTAATCTTAGTGTCCGAACCTTATTTCAATGAGCCTGGATACGAACGGTCACGGGGTACGTCAAGCGGTGCTCAATCTAGTCAAGAGTACAATGCGAATATTTGTCAGGCTACTGCTAAGTGGGCGATGCTTGATCAAATACGCAATCCCTGTCCATGCTTCAAAGAGGTGCGTTAAACATACAACTGGTTTTATAGTTGAAATATATGTTTTTTTCAATAACCAGTCTATGCATTTTATTCTAAAATATGCATGTATAAAAATCAGGTAGTAATAATAATATTAAAACAAATCTGTCAGTACAGGTCATTCCAACACCTTGCAATGTTTCAGCAATTTTATAGAAACATTGCAATAGCGGTGTTACAAGCTTCTGTGCTGTATGGAAATATATCGCAATATCGTGGTTTTGATACAACAGAATTATTTTATTAATATAATAATTCTGTTATATTGAAAATAATAATTATTATTAACATTTACAATTTATTACAATTACAAATTATCATTTATAATTTACTATAGGAATATATTTATAAAAACTCTACTTGTGAAATAAAAATGTCTCGATGATTATATATAGCGCGTTCCCGCAAATAGAAAAGTTCTAATCATTTTGCAGGTCATACATACCCACTTTTGGATAAAAAGGCACGAGATCGTTGCACAACTGGAGGGATGGATAAGAGATATGGAAATGCATGGATCAGATCGTAGATCAGGCCGTACAATTTCTCTCAATGCGTTGTCTTTAAGGGTAAGTGTTATTTTTATAAAAAAAAAGATGATTCAAAATTTTCGACTTACACAGTTACAGGCATGCTTTACCATATACTTTTGTATATTCATAGAGACATTATACACTATTGAGGGAAGAACTGAATAAACTGCCAACGCCCAAAGGATTGGAAGACTTGGCCGAACCACTTGCATCGCCAGGCTCACCTATCGAACTATCCGGGACCCCAGGCACAACGCCATCGACGGTTACGGCATCCGCGACCGCTACGGTGGCTACTCCTATCGCCGCTAACAATATGGTTCCGATCAGTAATAGCAGCACGAGTAGCCATGTGCATCATGACATCGACACGGACGTCGAGATGGAGAAGATGGTTTCGAAAATGTGTGAATAGCTAAAGGATGTTAATAGACATTGTTGGACATTTTGAAAAGAGTCTATTGTTTGTGTTACGAGATGAACAAATGGACATTGAACATGAACAGATGACACAACAGACTGATATCAAGTGTGCAGATTATCCTGTCCAGCGGCCGAATTATCGGTGTTTAGCCAAGGCATTAAAAAAAGAAAGCAATGACGACTTTCGGCCGAATACATAATAATCATATTGATGATAATTATTACAATGATGACGATGCTAAGACGTGATGATAAGTAGGTAGAAAAATATAAGGTGTGGTAGAGTGAGAAAGACAAGTAAGAATTTACAATATAGAGAGAAAGTGTGTGAAGAGAAAAAGAGAAGGAGAGAGTGAGACAGAAAATGAGAGAATGAGTATGCATGGAGTATGAGAATAAGCGAGAGAGTGAAAGGACGAGAGAGAGAAAGAGAGAACGAAACAGATAGAGGCAAAGAATAAGTAGCGCGAATGTAACAAACTCGTGCGTAGTAGATACTTTTTATAGCCGCTGCTATAGTACGTGTACGCTGCATTCTACTACTTCGTACTACCATAAGTACCACAACTGTTATTCGATATTTATTATATGTTCCTCGTTTATGTAGCGTAACTCTGAATTAGCTGCACTTTCATGCGAATATAATCTTACGTTTACCGTCCTCTCCTTGTCGCTCGTGTCTTCCGAGAGCGACGTGATCGCAACTCCGCTATCAATGCCCGTGTATAGACGTACGTTCTCGTTTTATCGACATTTTATTTTATAATAATTATAGTACTTGTTTCTCTTTTATATATGCATATGTACGGTGTGTATATGTACAATTCTATCGCTGACGCGTCGTTCCCTTCGTTTTAAATGTATTTCTGTATTAGGATGTAATATGATTATACTTTATCAAGCGATTTATTATATAGATCCCGTTTTTTAGTAAATATCTCTTCAGGGATGCACGATGCAATCATCGAGCATTAAACGGCTCGTTACCAAAAGCTGCGGGCGGCAAAGAAGAGACAATATAAAGCACTACACGTTGGCAGAAGTCAGTTCGTGACAGGTGCAACTAATTACGAGTTATGATGTAGCGGGTATCCCTGCGCGCAATGCGATCGAATCTAAATAACAACTGTCATTCGAACGAGACGACGATCTAGGTACATCGTTAGATAACGTTTAATAATAGTACGTGTTCTATGTCGATTGAATGAACAACTGGAAAAAAACATGGTATCCTAGAAACAGAAAAAAAAATCATGGATGATCAGATGGTACATTTCTCGCGTAAACGAGAATTGCTCTTTGTAATTGTAACAGCTACTTAGTACACGTAAATTTCATATGAATCGACCATATGGAACGAATAAAGTCACATTGTTTTGAGATAGTCTCTCCCTGTTTTTCGTCCGGATTTATTCTTACCAGTTACAACTTGAAATTACATCCCAGCCGAAGACAAGAAAAGATGTGCAATTAATTAAATATTCTCTATGCTCCTATTATTTAATATATATGACTTTATTTTTTCAAAATATTTTAAAGAAAGTAGAATCATACTTTAGAAATTTATGTATTATTTATATTATTTATATCTTTGAAAAAATAATGCTTTAAAATATTAGGTATGGGAAAAAGTTCGTGGCGTTTTTCCCACTTAATATTTGTATCATATTATATTTGTGTGTATAAATTTCACATTTTTAAAAAATACTTGAAAATGATATTTTGAAGAGAGAAACGTTTTAAAAATATTT
>NW_017259229.1:1273617-1280084 GCF_001594045.1 Atta colombica | reverse complement strand
TATTATTATATTTATATTATATTAAATTTTACGTGAATTTGTTTTTCTAAAATAATGGAAATGCGTGATTAGGCAAAAGAAATAGAATACTTTATTACTTTTAAAAAAACAGAATCACTGAGAGAATTAAATACCGTTTCAAATTTCGCGTTCTCTAAGTGACTACGATTCATTTTCGAACCGAGATAGGTGGCAGATTTGAATCTCAAGAACTAACTTCTCAGAAGACGCGATCAACGCGATGATGTGGCACGTAAAAAGATTGAAATTTTTTTGAAATTGCAAACGCACGGTATGTCGAAATCTTATATTTGATTTTTTCACGGAAAAAATTTCTAAGTTTGTTAAATTTCTTATTCATAAATATACATGCGACATGATCATTTATGCGCGTCCAAAATAGATCTCAAATATCTATTAATTCGCAAATAAAGGATAGTCCTCGATTACATTCTAGCGATCTATATCAATGAACGAGAATGCGAGGAAGGTATCTCTCACTGAAATTATCGAGGAAAAAATTCGAATTTTTTCCTTTTAACATAGCGCTCAGCGCGAGCGACGATGGAATGGGGCGGGAAATGAATGCCTTGGACAAATCGCAAATTAATGCAGATCATTTAACACAGCGGTAATCCAGAATATTTTCCGAGGAATCACAAGCATTATTCATGAATATTGCTGAATGCATTGTACCGGTAAAATCCGCAGAAACTAACAGTATAATATTAAGTACAGTGTAATATTAAGTACATTAATATTATAATTTCCTATTCAATAATCCGTACAGCAAAAAAGCTTGCAACATTGCAACGTTTCAGCAATATTATAGCAATATTTATAATGTTCAAGCAATATTGCAACGTTTCAGTACAATATTGCAATAACATTGTAAACGTTGCTTCAGCAATGTTGCTGCGAGCTTCTGTGCTATGTAGGATTACATTTATAACTGTTGAGCGGGAAATTTAATATTATAATATAATGTTCCTGTCAAATCGTATTCTGTGGGAAGATGGTAGCCACGGAGAAGTGAGCAGCGTGAATTATACGATGGCGAGATCGTTGTCCGTAGCCAGTGCGTCGGTCGACAACGATGGGAAGGCGCGGGAGTGAAGCGCCGGGGGGGGAGGGGGGGGAGAGGGAACAGGGGGTGGCGGAGGTCGCGAGGCCTCGGGCGGCCCGGCGCGTACTTCAGTTCAGTTCAGTCAGTGCGAGCACTGCGAGCGCTCGAGCGGTTCAGATCGGTCGCGTCGTTCCGCACGCTCGTAACCGATCGCCCGGCGTCGCGTGGAGCCGATCGTCAACGCTCCGGATCGTCTCGCACCGCGCCGCCGGAGAGGATCGCACCCAACCGATCGATCGATCGATCAATCCGGCGATCGTCTCTGTCGCCGATCCACGGATTCGCTCCACCAGTTGTTCGTCGGCGCGCGCGAACGCGCGCGCACGCATGCAGCATTGACGGCATACTTCAGTTCGCGTTGCGGGGCGATCTGCGATCTGTTGCGGGTGGTAAGTGTCTCACAATTTATTATATTCATTGAGAGGAAGGCGACGAAGCGATGAGACGATGCGATCCGCGCCGCGATTGTCTCGCATCTCGTGTCGCGTCAGGTGTATCTGCCTCCCGCGAGCGATTCTCGCCCGCGAAAATGAGTTAACGCCGGGACCGAGACGCGTTACGCAATATTTAAATTCGTATTTTTAGGCTTAGGAACCGCATGCGCGCGCGCGCGCCCGTCCGCCCGCCAGTGATACGCTCGCCTGATGAGCTCTCGTTTGAAAGATCAGATCTCATGAGGCGCGGATCGGGAAGCTGCGGAAATCTTTGATTTGCTTTCCCGTAAGATCTTAAGGAGCGATTTTCACTTAAAAGGATGGCGGGACAGAAGCAGAATTTCCGATTCGACTTTCCGCGTCAAATCGCGGCATTTAAAACCATGTCCTGCCGTATCGCGTCCTCGCTAATTCTTCTTATTCGGTTTACAAGTATATCGGACGTCTACTTCGAAGGTGGAGTTATCAGTAAGTCGTGCGGCTGCTATTTGCATTAAACCAAGATTTGGAGTCAACGCTCGTAGCGGTACGTGACGAGGCAGGTGGTAACATGTGTACGGCCAGTGTAAATTTAACACAGGTTTAAAATCAGGCGTATGTATATGCACTTTGTGTGTGTGTGTGTGTGTGTGTGTGTGTGTGTGTGATGCGCGCGTGCGTGCGTGTGCGTGTGCGTGCGTGCGTGCGTGCGTGCGCGCGCGCGCGCGCGCGCGCGTGTGTGTGTGTGTGTGTGTGTGTGTGTGTGAGAGTGCAAGTTGAAAATGCACACTACCGGTTTCCATCTAGTTTGCACTCCCCTCGCCGCGCCCGATCTTGTCTGCGGGCGCCCGATGTTAAGCCTGATTCACGCAGCCGCCGGCAGGAACGTTATACAATGTGATTTATGGGTGTAGAGATAGCTCTGCTAACAGTCACAGATATACAGATCGACGTACCGATGACAGACAGGTCGAAGGGAATCGGTATCGTCGAATTCTAATTCATGCTCCAGCAGCCTACTCAATCTCCGTTAAATTGAGTGCTCCGAAAAGATACAAGTATGGGGAATTAATCCTTTTTGATACATTCAATTTTCTAATTGCCATTACTTTCCCAAGTGGAGGTACTATTTATTTTTAACAATAGCTGCTTTTTTCGTAGATCAGGAGAAAACTGCGACAGAGATTCGGAAACTTTCGAAAGATCTTGGAATAATTTTGATTGTTTCACGATTGATATTCACGTATTTTCTTGCAAAATGCAGGGGATGCTCGTAAATCTTAGGGAAAACTGTGAAAGTTGAAATTTCAAAGGATCTTGAAACTTTGCGTAGTGATTCGTACTCGCACATTTCTGTGCACAACATGAGAGTTTCTCACAAATTATAAAGAAAATTGTGGAGTTGGACATTTCAAAATATTTAAACTTTACTTTGCAGTCCGCATTTACGCATTTCTTTGTACAACGTGATGGATTCTTATATATAATTCTTATATATAATTAAAGAGAAAATTGTGGATACTCCACGATACTCAGAATCTTATTTTATAATCTGCATTCGTGTATTTTGTTGTACAACGCGAAGAAATCGTATAAGTAATCGAGAAAATCGTGAAACGGAGTGCTCCAAAAAATTTAAAATTTATTCTTTGCAGCCCGCATTCGTGTATCTCTTTATAATGCGAAGAATTCTTATAAATGGAAAAAACTATGGAGCTGGATCCAAAATATTCAAAACTTTATTTCATGATCTGTATTTGCATATTTCTTTGTACAACGCAAAGAATTCTTATAAATGATAAATTAATCGTACAATTAGATACTTCAAAATATTCAAACTCTTCTCTTTATTATCTTTATCTTCTCTTTACTGTATTTGCATGTTTTCTTACGTAACACGAAGGATTTAAATTATAGAAACTATGGAGCTGAATACATCAAAATATTTAAAATTTTGCTTTGCGAGCCACATTCACGCATTTCTTTATACTATATGATTCTTAATAATAATAAATAATATAGATAATTTTGTAGCGCGGGATATTTCACACTTATCTTAAAACTTCGTTTCGCGGTTTATACTCACATATTTCCTTACACAATGCGAGGAATTCTTATAAATCATGAAGAAAACTATGGAGCTGGACATTCCAAAATATCTTAAAACTTTACCTCATGGACCTCATTCGCGCATTTCCTTGCACAATGTAAACGATTCTTATAAATCTTGAAAAAAACGGCGAGATTGGACACTCCAAAATATCTTGAAATCTCACTTTACGATCCGTATTTGCATATTTCTTTGCTCAATGCAAGGAATTCTCGTAAATCATAGAAGAAACTGTGAAGTTGAACACTCCAAAATATTCGATACTTCCCTTTGCGGTTCGTATTCAAGTCTTTGGATACCGACAAAGGATTCTCTTTTTCCATGTAGTTACTGTGCAACGCTTTGTAACGTTTTATTCTTTTCCTTGCGTGTTTATGACTTTTCTCCAAGGCAATAATAGTTGTTAAATTAAAAATCTTTCGACCGTGTTTAATATTAAATTTACCGTCATGCTATTAATATAGATCTACCGAGTGGATAGCGTCAATAAACGAGCAATTTGTTCCTCCGATTCATTTTTGTCGGCGGCTGTATGGCATGAATTAAGCATTATACGATGGAGCTTTGATAAGGAACACGGAGTGTGCAATGTTGATTTTATATTCTGCGGCATTGCAAGGCGGCGTGACGCTCATCATCAATCTTTTAATCAAAGTATTTGTTTCTGAAATTGAGTTTCGGCACGATGAGACGATAATGTAATTTAGACCCACTCTTTCATGTCGTTAATCATTAATTGCAATGAAGCCAGGAATTATTTCATGAAATATTCTTCTCCTTTATTCAATGGAAACGGTCTTTTGTCTTGATCATTGCATCAATAAATAACCCACACATCTTGTTCGAAGGACAATAATATCTACATGATGTCCGATGTCTTGCAGGAATTTTTTAAATACATTGTCAATTTACAGGACTTATTCACAACTTTAGTGAGAAATTTCTTGATGAATTTGAACACATATGTTTTCTTGAAAAATATCAAGAAACTAGTTTTTGAGACATAAAAGAATTTTGCGAATCAAACTTTGAAGAGAATCCACATAACTCAGTTAATTTCAAATAGACTTTATAGGTTAAATATATTTTACGGATTTTTCCATATAATTCAATATATATTATTTATCGAATGCTTAACATAATTTATTGATGGCGTAAATGTTTTTTTTTACATCCATTACAAGATATTTGTTCCTTTAAAGTTCGTTTTCATCAATGTAGATTGATTTTAATCTCAGTTCAGTTTACTTTTCGTCTTTCTCTAAAAACAAGAAAAACATAAGAAGAATAAATGGATTGAGATTAAAGTTAACATTAGAAATGGATATAAATAATAACTATGTAAAAACAAATAAACGTCAATTATTCTCTTATATTAGATATTAGATATTATCTTATATTAGATATTATCATGTACTTAACTATGCATATTAATATATTCAATATCATCAATCAGTTGTCTTTGATCGATGGAGAAAGTAGTCGTCGTGGAAATGTTATACAGTACTACGCTTGTCTGAGCGAGAGAACGGGATGGTGGATTGCGTGAAATTTCGAGACAAAGATATATCGATCGTCCAACCGATTGATCAAACTGAGTGCATGCGATATGCGACGAAAATAGTTTGACCCAGACCTTAAGAGATTTCCGAGGTCGGCTGCTCGCCGAGCAGCTTTTATATTTCAATCGTTCCTGGCCTTGATGATGCGGCACGGATTTAAGCTTCTCCTTCCGAAACCTGGAAATCTCTAAGAATATCGTCTAAGAAAGTCGAGGAGTAAAAAGCTATATTTATATTTTCTCTCGCCTCAGCCTTGATGAAACGTCGCGGTGGAGCTTTAAGCTCCAAATCTTGACAGAATGCATTATCCCTCAAGGAAAGACAGAAAATAAATACGAGACAAGGCTGCGGCGCGTCGATTTAATCTCTAGCTGATGAAGAATTGTTTGTTTGGTTTCAGGAAAGCGTTGCTCAGCACAGTTCGAAAGAGAAGATTGAACCGTACATCAGCGCGTATATAAACTCTCCAATCACGTGTTCCTAAAGCTCCTCACCCTATGTAAAAACCAAGGGTTTCGATCGTTTCAGTCCTCGTTGTCGATCATCGACCCCATTACGCACGCTTTCGTCGTTCCAACTTGGAAATGCTTCTCGGAGGATCGTCGAGAGAAGGAGTGCGACGAAGTTGGCGCGATAGACGTAAGCTTCCGGTGGTGTGAAGCGCGAGATCCCCGAGGAAGCAATCTGTTGGACAGCAACCTTTAGCTCAAACTAAACAGTGGTACTTTGACCTTAGTAGTCGGAAATTCATAAAGCGATTTGAAGACAGAAGAAGAAGAAGAAGAAGAAGAAGAAGAAGAAGAAGAAGCGCGAGACAAAGTAGGACGAACAATCTTGTCGGTTGCTGAATTAGAAATCTGAGCTATGATATCCGTTCTTGAGCGTACAATCGGCGCTATGCATTTTCATTCTTCCAACCGGCCACTCTCCGAGTAATCAGCTCGATACGCACAAGCAAGTAGAAGCGGTATGGTCGAGGTCCTTCAAGAGAGATAAGACTAGGACGCGGGACGAGATTCGCGCGTTCTTTAATGGATTGCGTCGATCCTCGTTGTATTCTGCTGGTGAATCGTTCGTGAGGAAAACAAGATTCGAGAGGAGGTAGAGGGACCTTGAGATCTCCGCCGGTTGCGGAGGGTTTTATGGATACGCGAAGGTACCGGAGGCTCTCTCTCTCGGCTCTCGAATGCTTCGGAGTATCCGCGATAATCGTCGTCCAATGCGCTCAGGATGATCGATTGACGCGCGGTGAGATC
>NW_017259229.1:1245943-1273517 GCF_001594045.1 Atta colombica | reverse complement strand
TATATATACTTCTTATATATATATATATATATCGAGTACACTAGTGATAGCTTTCGAATAGCGTGAGAAAACGCTGAACACATTTAGAACGGACGAATAGATGCGCGTGCACCAGTGGGAATCGCAGAGATGTCGCGAATTTCAAATCGCGTTGCCACAATTGGCGCGGTTCTCGTCATCGTTTTGCTCGTGATACTTCTAGTAATCCTCTGGTCGGACGTGCGCAATGTAGACAAGATCGAGAATCTCGGTCGGATACGAAAGAATTCAACGATCGAGCCTGTCGTCAATGAAACGAGGAAGCAGCAGGTCGGCGGCCTGCACATCGCCACGACGGATCTGGTTACGACGTTTGAGTCTATCGAGCAGAATCTCATGAATGAGGGTAAGTCTCTATTCATTTATTGGCCTATTCATTTTATTAGAATTCATATAATACAGTCTGGCCATGCGATTTTGTCAAAATCTAAGAAAAAAAGATATGTATATATATATATATATTTCTTCCCTGAATATATTACTATCTCATTTTAACTTCTGTTACACTTAGATAATTGACGTTATTTAATGTAAAAATGATACTAAAGGTATTTGATATTAAAATGATGAAAAATAACATCAGCAGTCAATAATTATCAATAATTAAGATTTATTCATACTAATTGTAAGATTATAAAATGAAACAGTATAAAGCCCTTCTTATACCCTTATAGAGCCGCGTTTGTTTCTTCATACGTACATAGACTTTCTATTTATCTGCAGCTTTTCCTGCATTCTCAGTATCGTTTACTATGAGAGAGGTGGAATTCTGTAATTTACATTAAGAATACTTCCATCGAGTTTGACTTCAGGAATGACGGCCTGAGATGCTTAGATACCATTAGATTTTAATTATAGATAGATTGATAGATAATCGTGTTTATTTTTATAAGCTTATTTAAATATGTCATTGTATTAATTCTTGAGATCTGGTTTTTTAGAAATGGGACATATATTGTAAAATTATTTTTAAAGATTTGAGGAATATATATCGCAAAAATGAAATCGAAATATAAAAAAAAAATTGACGAATTATAATGATAAATCCAATATACGGTGAATCCAAGAAATAAAATATTACTTAATTGTATATTATAAAATTGTTTATTATGTGATTTTGTAAGAAAATTAATTAATAAAAAAAATAAGATTGTCAGATATAAAATGATGTAAATGATAAAAATAAATTAATTGTGATAGTTTTATAATATATTATTAAATAATATTAATTAACATTTTATTACAAATAAAATTAGATATTTATTGATAACAAAATATACATTAGTAAAAATGTAGAAAATCTATGTAGAAAAATTTAAAAGTTTTCCTAACATCTACATATATAAGCATCGATTTAAAATTTTTTCGTCAATAGTTATTTTTGCTATCATTGAAATATGAAAGGTTTAAAAATTATGAAACTTAAAGTAACAGGACTCTTAATATTCAAAATACGACAATATGATATAAAAGGCTAATAAGAGTCAAAAGAACATAAAAAGTTTAAAGAAATTATTCACTTAACATGAGTATAATTATAACTAAATATAAACAATCGCAGAAAATAAGGATATGAATGATGGAAATTTTTTATGTTCTTTTGACTCTTATTAGCCTTTTATATCACATTGTCGTATTTTAAAAATTATGCTTATTTATACACATTAATATATAATAAATAATTTCTTTTAAAATAAGACCTACATAATAGAACTAAATAGCTAATATTTATCAAAAATATGATTTTTTTTAAAGATGCTAGTATATATGTCATATGTATATATATCATATATTAGTAAAAAGAAATCCATTATTTTTCCATTCGATTTCATGCAAAAATAATGGATTTCTTTTTACTACACCTAATATGTATGTACAATGGAATCTTAAAGGGTTAGACAGCTAAGATTTTTTTCTACAAAAATATGTTTATATCGAATCATTAAAATTCTAATAAGCTATGATAAGGTGCTACGTCAATATTCAGCCGCCTTAGGAAGTCTTAGATGCTTTCGATGTTTTTAATGCGCAGCGTATAATAGAATGTGTGCCTTGCATTATATTACGCATAAGTACATAGATGCGAGTGTATATAAAATTGCACATATAATGCCAATCGTGCCACATCCGTGTTCCATACAGAGATGTCCCATCTCGTTACACGTATTTTGCCAGCTCAGCCTCCACGTTTTTTCATGCATCCTTCTTTTGCACAGTTTGTGATTTGCTTATGCAAAAATAATTATCCGCACGAAGCCTATATAAAAGATTGTTTTTAATAACTTATGTAAGTTTTTCTTTAATCAATGATATCTTTTTTTTCTAAAAAGATAAATTTTTATTCACACGTTTTTTTTTTTTCACAATCTCTCTATAAAATCTTCAGTAAATATGAGAGAAGAGTTTTTGTGATCATAAATATACATTACTAATAATTATGATTATTATACTATAAGCAGTAATAATTATAAATTTTATCAACAAATATATGCAACAATTAGTCAAAAATAATTACAAATTATAATTATTATTATTATAAAAATGATGACAATTACTATAATGACAATTACTATAATTTATAACTCATCTTTCAGGCCAACTATATTTTCAATGTAACTATATATGTATATTTATTGATAGAACTATATGTATAGTTATTGTTACTGTTAATATTATTATAGCATTAATAATCATAAAAATAAAGGTCTTAATTATTTTATCAATTATACTATTACAAATACAATTATAATATAAACACTTTTGTTTCAGTACAGATTAATTAGAATTTTGACTGAAAATGGATAAATGGATATGTTATTTTCCTCCAGAAATTTTTCTCATTGTAATATCGTGTGGATGTAAGACTTCTGAGGAGGAGTACGTCCGAGACTCGGAAATTCAAGTATCTTTTTCGGCTGTTACGAAATCTTATCCTCCTCCTCCGTTCCCAAGCAAACGTTCCGAGAAGCGATATCGTTGTAATGAGGTAGATACGTTTTCGCGAATTTGCCGGTAAGCTCGTTCATTAAAACGCATACAACGCATAATCGCGGCTGCTTCGTGTGACATCGCGTGCGCGCGCGCGCGTTGATAAGACATATTCTTCGCATAGCCACGTTGGCATCCTGACACAAAACATCGCGCCTACACGAGCGTAGGATAGACATACGTATGATACAAATACAGACAGTTTGTAGAAGGAAGAAATGAGGAGAGGAACGTTGATGTAACTAAAAGTGCAGGCCGCGTTCGAGTGGCGGACGCCACTAAAAGTGCGTACGTTGTGAAGGCTCGTATTTCTGCCAGGGTCAGCAGACGCGGGTATCACGCGTTCAACTAAGCATAACGTCGTCCTCATGAAACATCTTTTTACCGCATTCGCATTCGAACACCTTTTCGAGATCCTTGTCGACGAGTTCAGCTCGTACGCGCGGAACGAAACAATTATTTGCGAGGCCTAGATGCGATGCATTGAATTTTTTTCTCTCAATGTTTGCCTGAATATTTATAGGGACGGAATGTAAATTTAATAATCAGTCGTAAAAAAACTTTACAATTTATTTTTAAAAGTAAACTTTATAATCTAGTTTTAAAAGTAGTTTTTGAAAAAGAAATTAATAACTTGATTTAAAAGTCTTACGCAAGATACATCGAAAAGAAACTATTAAATTTTAATACACACTTCTTTGAATAATACTAAGGAAACATTTATTTACAATAAATAAATATTTACTTATTAGGACTATTCAAATTAAATATTTATTAAAATTTAGTATTTTTTTTTATTGTAGAAAAATGTTTGTGATATGACTATAATTGCATAATAAAATAATTATAATTAGGAGATCTAGTTATATAATTATTGCTGTAACGTTAGTTAACAATAATTATATATTTTAGTTCTACAAAGAAAAAAGCTTTAAAAAATAGTTGGCATCGAAAATGATTATAAATTATGGTTAAATTATGATAATTATTTTTTCCCTCATTTTTTAAATTAAATTTTCATAAACCCTGTAAATTTAATAATCTCCTCTGTGCCTTTCAGACTTTATGAAGGAATTTCGCAATTTAATTTTGAAAGTAAAGATAAGAAAGAAATAATTTATAGCTAGATTTAAAAATCTTATGAGAGACAGACGATTTTTTTCAGACGTTTATTAAAAAATTTAACATTGTGTATTATTAACTGATTTAATATTTTATAAATCACTGACATCTATGCCTATATTTATTTATAAATTATATTGTTTACATCTTCGTGAAACGTTGTCAAAGTTATCTTCCGCAATCGTTCGTTTGCATAATATCAATTTTGCAATTTCTTCTTGAGGTACTTTAATTGTTCGCACCGTTTCCTCGAGTTCCATTACTATGTAATTGCTCTTGGACTATACACTCTAAAGTATTGCGTGCCGTTCAAGCGAGACCTTGATTGTTAGTCCATATTAGCTAGCATGATGCAGCAACATCGCTGCTACTACTAACTAACGCACCGTCTCTCCGTAAATGTCCGGAGTAACGCACGAATGAAACGCACCTACGGAAATTCTTTATTAACGAGTTTGCCCAAGTCATCTCGACATAGCATTTGAATGCAACCGACGTACTTCACGACGTGTTTATATATACAAACTTCGTTCTCGAGATCTCCAGCTCTTTCAATTTAACCTCTGACATCCAGAGACGAGCTCGAATTCGTAGATCCAGTGATCGAGGAGAAAGAATAATCTTATCTATACACATTCCTGTATAAAAGCATCCGCTGGTTCGTCATCTGGGACGAAGGTGTTTGATGAGAGAGCACCATTCTTTTAGCTCCCACGCGGTGGAACATTCTTCTTTCTTAACAGGTTAGTCGGCTTATTAGAAGGCAACATCGATAAATTTTAAACGAAGACATTGAAGAGAATTTGTTACGCTGCTTTTACGCGTCGTGTCTGAATAATTTTGACTTAATATCACAAGCTTAATGAAATTCTAAAGGAAGCGCACGTATCTCGTGTGAAAGGACTTTAGATTTTTGCATAAAACATAAGATGTAAAAAATTTCTCGTATTGTCGAAGATCTTGATTGAGAAATGTGTCTTCGTGTATTTGAATTGCGTATTAACATTTAACACATTTGTGTATTTAGACACTCAGAAGCTATAAACGAAGATTGAAATAGACTGACAATTTGTTTCGACAGATGGGAGAGAATTCGTTGTTTGGTTGGACTGAACGGAGATCAGCTTAAACAGACAGGTAGATCTACGAAATGTCGCATCTTTGATTCGCCTAAAAACTGATATTTGATTCATCTTGGAAAGATTTACTCGGCTGCTGATGAGAGATTGCGAATGCACAGGATGCGATATTGCTGCCAGACGTTTAAAGCCCTCGTCCATAAACATTTTGGTTGATCCACAGAATTTGGATTGCTATGCTTTGCTGCAGGATATATCGGTCGCATCGGTCATAATTTACGTCTGAGATTATATTTTCGAGTTAAAATAGCCAAAGCCAGCTGGTACTCTGGGATGATATGGTAACGTTCGATGGTCTTGAACCTTAACGGCATCAATGCCGCTCGCAATTTTATGCCACTTTTGCTCCGTTATTCCGCTCGATTCGATTTCAATTTTGATTTCAGTCTCGACAAACTTTGTTACATGCTTACATCTGTTATCTCAATTTTGAACAAAATATAATTCCTTCGAATCTTTATTATTTTTAAACAAATTTTTCTTGCAACATTAAAGACATTTTTAATCTTTTTATTTTGTTATTGACACTTCTTTAAATCAGATGTGTTAGACATGAAAGAAATATTTCAATTTGCTGACTCAGTTCTTATTATCGATACATTCTTTGTGACTAGTACTATTGTTTTGTATTCATTACAGATCGAAATTTTGCTTTAAATGGTGGCCTGAATCACTCTGACAGAATAGGATTACATCATAAACTCGGATAAAAAAATGGCTTTCAAAATGATTATCAAAATGCTCTATTTATAGCAATTATATGGAAAAATTACAGCCTATGATCATCTTTTCTATATGGTTATTTTCTAATATTTAAGTTTCAGATCTCTTATATATATATATAAAATTTTTATCTACAAAATTAATTAACTATATTATATTTTATTCGAGCATCAGTTATAGCACTGCTACTCATATTTGTCGTTTTCCCTCATCATGTTTTATTACATGTTCTTGCAATTGCTGCATGATAGATGGATCGAAGATAGATTTCTGATAACATGAGCTATGATTATAGTTTCTTTAAATTATGACAGATAGATTGAAGACAGATAGATAGATTTCTTATAATATAACTATCATTATGTCTTCCTTAAATAGAGAATAAGAAATGAATTTTTTTATATTATTTGATTTTCATATGATTTCTTTTTCCTTTTTTTTTCTGTGATATAATTTGATTTTTTTTTTATTTTTAAATTTTCATTTTTATTTTCTCTTTTAATTGAAAATTCGAATTCTTTCTTATAATAACTGAGTTGCGTAAAGTTAATTTTTTGTTGCTTTGAATACTTTTGATCGACAGAAAAAAAGATAAGAAAAAGATAAATCTATTTATTAATTGCAATATCTAATATATACTTTGAGCAAGTATTTAAACTAGCTATTATTAACATACTCACGCTCACTCACGCATATTCGATTGCATAATTTCTGCAGTATCTAATTTAGTTCAATAATAATACGATAGCAAGTGTTTTTTATTGTCGCTGTTCAGAGTAAACTGTTATATTCCAAACTTACTTGTCAAGTTGACGTTGCAGTCAATTCTGCGAAGTGAGATATAATTTACTGCCTTTTTGAAACGTGTCTGATTAAAAATTATTAACACGAAATCATATTTGTCGATGAAACTAGGTACATCAAGTTATTTACTTGCGTAAAAGCAATACGTTTCAAATTTAAACTCTGCAGTTTCTAGTTCGAACCCAGAAAAGATTTCTCTCATTCCTTTTGGATCTTTTTTTTTTATATTGGGTTCTTAACCATCTTAATTTACATGTGGCATAATTTGCTTCTGTAAAGATGAAATATTCGCGTCTCGTTAATTGCTTACTTTTAAGGTAATATTGGGTGGTCCGGAAAGTTCGCGCCGATTTTAAAGGAAAATTGAAACGCAGAAGATTTTAATTTTAGTATATATTTATTAAATTATATAGGTTAGTCGGCACGAACTTTCCGGACAACCCAATATTACCTTAAAAATAAGTAATGAGACGCGAATATTTCATCTTTACAGAAGCAAATTATGCCACATGTAAATTAAGATGTAAATAAACGATGTAATTAAAAAATTGTCATTTTTTTGGTTGTTTGCAAAAAAAACATAAAGAAAAAAGAAATTTTTATCATTTTAAGGATGTTTTTACTGTACAATATCAGCTAAAAAAGATAAAAAATCAGTAGGAGAAGTTAATATCAGTAAAAAAATTCTGATCATATAAATACACTTTGAAATAAAATAATTAACAATTTGGTTTATAATGACTTATGCAATCCAAATATGAAATATTGCAATTTAGATGAATAATTTCTAAAGTATCGAATAAATGGACCTAAATGAAATGATGAATGGTATTTTTGAGTGTTTTAAGATATAATACATACATCCTTAAAAGAATATATGTCCTTTACGGTTAGTTATTATACCAAAATTACACTTCAAAGTTTATGTTATAAAATTTATATGATTCAAAGCATTATAGAAATTAATTTTTTAGAAAACTTTGTTTTTCGGGATACGTCGTTGTAGCAAATGAACGATATGTTAACAATTAATTCGGTGATATATTACGGAATGTTTCCCCTCAATTAAGTTAATACGGATAATGACACTTAGCCGATATACGACATGATTGAACATTCATTTATACTTTCGTGAATTTTGTACGGTTGTATCTCAATTGAAAAAATACGACATTTATGGTGGCGATTATTTTGTAGTTCATCTTTCATCACTTCCGGTTGGATAACTTATGTCTCCCGCGTGTGTCTCCCATGCTCGTGTTTTGATACTGTAATTAAACGGCAACGCACGCAGGACACTACAGACATTCTTTCTCTCACGAACAGTGTCCGCCTTGTGGCACGGCAGAGGAAGGCAAATGAGTGTCACTCGGCGCAGCCAAGACGGTTGAACCGTATAAATGTTTACGAGAGGAGCGGTCTGGCAATAATGAGAATGGATCTTTTGTACAGAGAAAACAATGTCACCCAAACGTCACAGTTCAACGACACTTAGGACCAGTTACACCATTGTAACTTTGACTTTAAGCGAGACTTAAAACTGTCTCGTTTTAAAGCCAAAAAGAGACAGAGACAGAAAGAGTTTTAAGCCTCGCTTAAAATCAAATATAAATCTGACAACTTCAGACGTTAATTAAACGGTTGTTCTAAATTCTTCTAATATCTAAATATATGTATATGCGAAAAGATATTAAAAATATTGATTGAATAGAAAGTCTTGCGCTTTACAGGAAAATTGATGTTCCTTCCTCATCTTTCTTATTTATTAGTATTAGATAATAAAAAATAGAGCGTTTCGAGCAAGGCGTCAAACTGCGATAATGTGCTGTGAATGATTGGTTAATTTAGTTTTTATTTTCTCTTTTTGTCGACGTAATCGCAAAGATATGATTACGCGCGTGTAACATTGCAATTTAGTACTCATTATTAATATCATGTTACTATGTCGATACCAGCCAAGTCTGCTATTTATGACACAGCTCTATTATCATGCAATTTTCAATTGAACAATCAACGAGGATTGTCACTGTTATTACTAAGATAATTGCAAAAAAAATGTTAAGTATCGTTCTGAAAAACGCATTGGCATTTCTAGCGCATACAAAAGATTTGTTCCAAGGATTCTTTCTTTTTCCAAGGATTCTTTCTAAAAAAAAAAAAAAAAAAACCTTCACTCGAAGGTTTTTGAAGAATGAACTCTGAACTATCAATTTCGTTAGGATAGGATATTTCATTAAAATTTTAAAGGATGATTAACTTCTTGTTGTGGGTGTAATTATCGCATATTTACTTTTTTGCGATAATATGAAATGTAACGTTTTTGTCACGAAATTACGTGTGTGTGAAAAATTACAATGTAATCTTAATTTTTAAAATGCTGAAGATATTTATGGCTTACTTGTACGTTTCGCATACAGAAAAGGAACAGAAACGGTTATTGTTATCATTAGCAGAGAAGGGATTCCTTTTGCGGATTTTAGGGCGCAAAACAAACATGTTTTTGAAAAGGGTTAGCGCACGTCCGGCACGTTTCGGTTGGTATTTTCAGGAATATTACACTTTATAGATGAATATTAAGCCGGGGAAGTTGAAATGAATAATTACTATTGCTTGGACAAACAGTCCCGCGTGTGTAGCAACGAAATGCATTGGTGCGACGTGACGAAAATGTAAACATCGTAACGCATTTGGTGATGTATATTTCAAGTTGCTATATAACATATGCATGCACGTGTTTTTGAGCTTTCTTGATGTACTCAGACTATTTTCTATTTTAGATCATTACTTCCTAGTGAAAAATTTTCTTAGAATTCTTCATATAATTCCTCAATATTTTTATATAAATTTCAGAACTTTTGAATAATTTTATAATTTTCCTTTTACAATCAGAAAATTTCTTAGATATTTTTATGCAAATTAGAGCATTTTTCAGAAGCATTTTTTATTAAAAAAAGCCTACATATTTTCTAGAATTTGTTTATTATTATTATAATATGAAAAATACCGAAATATTTTAAGATTTTTAAAAATTCTCATTCTATAATTTCTAAAGAAAGTTTATAAAATCTGAACTTTAAAGTATTTGTTCAGAAATCTCTATAAATTTAAAATATGAAAAATTCTTAAAAATATGAGAAAGAATTTTTTTACCAGGGTTCTATATTGCAAACGTCGCAGCATTCATTAGATAGATATTTATATATCAAAGGATTACATTTGCATATCTTCTTTTTCTTCTTATTGTACAGAATTTCATCCTATAAAAGAAGACCTTAGTGTTTGTTCTTTAAGCAATATTTTGTTTTTGAGCAGTTATTTTAGTGTTCTTTTTTTTCGTAAATGGACTATAAAAATAACTATAAAAAATGCACTAGGAAATAAAAGAAATTAAATCAAATTAACGATTCTCTTGTATCAGATAAATATATGTTTGTATTTAATAAACATTTTCATAGCTGTGTATTATAATATTTTTATAACTAAATATATTATAACTATATAATATTATTTAAATAAAAATTTATTACATTTAGTACATTTTTTCTCAATGCACTATATAAATCTACAAAATTATTATTTTTTTCTTACGTAAATATATTATATGTATAAATTTGAGCTATTATTATTATTTGGCATATTCTCAGTTTCATCCACTCTTCTGCAAAGATAAAGAAAGAAATATCTCTTATCAAATTCCATCATATACGCGATCACGAATGAAGTGAGTAATCGAATTTTTAATGAGAGATTTAGAACATCCGCGGATCAAAGTGCGATTGATCTAAGACCATTTATATCCATCTAATATCTAAACGTGACGTTGATTCGTGAAGTCCCCGTTTAATATTGAAGATCTATTCAAACGAACTTGCGTAGTTGCATAATGCGTATGCATGGAAAACCGATCGCATCTAATATATAGAAGACAAGCTCGCTCTCCTGCCGTCCCATTACGTTAAACGCGTCATAATGATAGACACACGTGAATGATCTCGTTGTGCGTGCACGTACGCTGATGCGGCTATGCAAATCCGCCTGGTTATAAGATCTTAAACGTATTCGCGCCGAGTACGCTGACAACAAACGAACGGATAACTACGCAGTCAACGGTGTTCTCCACCTAAGATCTCTACTTAGCTCTTACCAGATCGTCTCGCCTTCCCATTTGAATATTCGCGTAACGTCCTGGGATTGTGCAACACTCGACGTTGCACTCTCGACTAGCGTCGCCCACGTGTGTTCGCGTCGTTCGCGACCACGTTTTGCAACCGGGCTTCATCTATCCTGGCGTGCGACACGGTGTCCCTTTGTCTCGTAATCTTTCACGGTGTCACATATGCAGCTGCGTAGCATTAAAACGTTCCTTTTCGCGAGAACACAGAAAAATGTCGTTTCTATTGCTGACAGAATGATCGAATTTGGTTGGACGCACTGAAAAGATTTGTTTAATTTGTGAAACAATTTTTTTTACTTTAAAAAATAACGTTTAAATTAAAGAAATTTTTTCATTTAATCGAAATTTCTTTAAATCGAAGCAACCTTTTCTCTGGGTATATTAAAGTATTGTACTGATTTAATCTTAATGTAATGAGATGTAAATATTTTGAATTATAAAATACATATCCCAATAATATGAATGTATTGAAGATTTAATTCATTTCTACACAGAAAGAACAATTTTGTTGAAATATTAAAAAATTTAGCTAGATATGTATCTGAAAATAATTTTATTAGACTATCAAAATTATTATATAGGACACTCAAACATAATAAGCAATGTAGCAAAAAAATATTGTAGCAACCCACTGGAGTGTCCTACATAATTATTTCAATAGTCTAATAAAGTTTCAGGTTTATATCTAGCTTTATATCTAAATTTAGATACTTTGGCAAAACTTCTTTTCATGTACATTTATATTAATATAAATTTTTACGTCAATCCGTATACGATAGTTTTTTGTGCACGAATGCACACTAAGTGCATCCAATCGAATTCGCTACAAGATAAATGATTACTCAGTTCAATGATTATTCAGTTTTTTTTTTCAAATAACGATTATATTTAACAAAGAATATTTTCTCGATAATAATTTTATTAAAATATACTTATTACAAATTTAAGAGGAAATAATGAAACTCATTATCATATATTCCAAACAAGAATTAATTTTCTTTTGAAGAATATTATAAACTTTTATCGAAAAAGAGAGTGACTTTATCTAATAAGTAAACTGAATTTGTTTTAATTTTTAATTAGGCCTTGTTCTGTAACTGATAATGTATATTCGAACATAATCTAATAATCTTGATTGTGAAATGTTAAACTTACTAGAATTCAAAATATATTTTGAATTTTGGTGCTTGTGATGAATTTATGATAGATTTGTGGATATATTGTGGGTTGTTCGGAAAGTTCGTGCTGACTAACCTATATAATTTAATAAATGTATACTAAAATTTAAATCTTCTGCGTTTCAATTTTCCTTCAAAATCGGCACGAACTTTCCGAACAACCCAATATAATATATAAACTTTTGAAATAAGTAATTAATATTTGAATACAGTATGTATTTTTCTATGAATATATCTCTTGATATTTCATTTTGAGAAGAGATAAAAAAAGAAAATTTCTCAATGCGAGTACGTTCTATGAAGTAGCATGTATATATGCATGTATATACGCAACAAAACTGTAAATTCTGTATGGCATTCGCGTTTATCTTATGACCCGTGATTCAGATCTGACATTCGATACGTCTCGCAAAAAACTGTCGTGCGTAATTATAGAACCTGTGTGTGTGTGGTGCTATGTGTTTCTCCAGACGCCGTACTATGCCGGGAGACCGGAGTTATAGGTAGAACCCGATATAATTAGGCACGGCGGCGATTCCGCGCGTTCGCTGCGTTTATTCCGCGAAACATTTCCTCAAGGTCTCACTGTATTCCACGATCCGCCGTTAAATCTAAATTAGTAGACGTCTAGTCGCGCTCCTGTAAGTATAATAAACTGCCCATATGTAATAACAAAAAAACGCAAATCGCTCGATCAACTACATCGGTGAGCCAGGAACGTGATCGTAGAACGTGCAATGCTGGCTGATCATTATTACGCGCAATTACTCTGTTTATACCGGTAGATTGGCTCGTTCAGCCGGTTAGTAATTAGTGTCAGTCAACATTTGAGCGTATAAAGTTGTTTTATCTTTTGATGAATCACATTAATGTTTGCTAATCGAAGAAAAAGATCCGTGATCGATAATAAAATTTAACTAACCTCTAGCGGTTAAATTACTTCTTTTCAGAGTCTTTTTTTAAGAGAAGAACTAAAAGATAACGGAAAACGAATTGACGATTCTTCCTGCAAGTTGAAAGAGATTTTGTAGTAATTTTTATCAAATTGTCTATATAAATTTTCAAAAATAATGTTCAAATTTATGTTCAAATTATTTAAATTATTAAATTCAAAAATAATACAGATTAGTAACTAATAATAATTAAATAAAATATTGAAGCACTGCATAAAAATCAAAATTTATTAAAACATTAAATGCGTCAATTTTTTTATTAATATACTGTTCCTAAAAAAAATCGGTAATAAAATAAAATAAAAAAATAAAAAAATCGTAATTGTTTTTATTTTGATTTAAAAATCATCTAATATCTTCGTAAAAGTCTATGTATTATAGAAACATTTTCTATGCAAAAGTATATATATGTTCGATTAAATTAAAATAGTTAAATTGACAATTTTAAAACACATATAACATTCTTATAACTTATACGTTAATATTTTAATATTTTATTAAATATTTATGTTCTTTTCATTTTCAAAGTTATTATTGCACAAACAATATAAATTTAAAAATGATACGAGAAAATTGTGTGAATGTCATAAGATTTATTTTCATTTCAGTGCTTCCCGAGAGAATACAAAAAACGAAGGAATTCAATAGTACAGCGTCGATTAACGTGTTACCGCTCGCTAAGGGCAATCTGGAATACATCAAACCTTTAAAAATTAGTCAAAATCAATATGAAGATCCACGTAAGTATCTGAAGTAAATAGAATTCAATTTTAAACTGTAAATCTTTGGCTTTAGTTGAAAGTGAAAATGTGTACAAATATCTAGTCCCTACATTTTAAGTATATTTTTGCTTTCTCCATTTATCTCGGCCCTTTTTCATCTCCGACAATCTTCTCAAATATTAACGTAGACGGTCATATCAACTTAGAATAAATATTTAGAAAAATGAACACGTATATTTGAAAATTATATATAAAAGTATTAAAATATTAATATTTTTATATATAATTATATAATTTATTTATAATATTAATATACACAAAATGTGTTCCTAGATTGAAAAGTAAAAATAAACTAGAAGGTTTCTAACTATTCCATAATTTATATATAATTTTTATTTAGTTTATTTTAATTGACGAAGTTCCTTTTATGTTTTCAGCCGAGCAGTTTTCCACAGCGAAAAGGCATCACAGTGGTCACTTCCGACACGCGACGGCTGAAGTCTGGGATCCTCATCCACAATACGAATTTACCGCCTTTGGAAGACGATTTCGTTTGCGACTAGCACACGATGCCAGTTTCGTATCTCCTGACATAAAGGTGAGGAGGATCAATCAAATGACATTTCTCTCTTATACGAGAAATTTTAAAAAGTTATAAAACGTTACATTGCCTTTATCATCGCGATGTATCTTTGTGTAAAAACCGGAGAAAGAGGGAGGGGTTGAAGCGAAACGAGCTAAGGCCGCAACTCTGGTGGGCCGTTTCGTTACTTAATTGACAGCCTTAATTAGCTAGCCTCTTCGTGGTGACGTTGATGCAGGTGACACACATGAGCGAGAACACGACCAGGAGGGAACACGCTGGTCATCACTTGGGCTGTTTCTACAGCGGGTCAGTCGACGGTGATCCAAGTTCAGCGGTCAGCGTCAGCCTTTGTCACGGAATGGTGAGTCAGAGATCAAGCTCAAGAAAATCGTCGTCTTCGCGATTCTTTATACGCGTTGCACACATAAGCCAGTTAATTCCAATTATGAAGATGATAAATCTGCCTGGAGCTTGTGTTCCCGAGCGAGTCGATTAGCATAAAGTCGCATTGGGATAACTAAATATATTTTCCATCGCTTGATGAATGTACTTCGGGCTATCGTTATGGCTGTCATTTTAGTTATTGGCATCGTTATTAAAAATACACGCAGACACGAGTTGATTTTCGGTGTACGCCGAAAGTACTGAAAGAGTAGGAATGCCCCTCGAAGCGTACATTGATCGTAAATGTCAAATACTGCACGGTTGCGTACCGATTCACCGCATTTCGTAAATATTTACGAGTCGCGTGGCGTTATGCTTGCAACATGAGGCTGAAAGATAGTGATATTAAAAGGGAGTATTATCCGTCGCGAAGACGGATAGTACTCCCCTTTTATCCAAGTACGTTTACATTAAATTGTTTTACGTCGTCGTAAAATGATGAAGAAAATGTTGTTGCTCGATGCAAAGTTCAAATTAAATTTTATTTAATCTTATCGGAAAATGTTTTTTATAAATGTTTCCGATTTTCTCTTTACCCAAAAATTCGAAATTGATCATTGCGCTAAAAAAATGTTAATAAATATTTGTTTAAATAGTACTGATACTAATGAAACATTTACTTACACACGGAAAAAAAATTAATTGGGTGGTACAGCAAACCTATAATTTATTATGCGAATTCAACATCGACTAGTTAAGAAGATTTCATGGTTTAAAAATTGTTAATGTTCAATCAACTTTGTTATTTTAACATAGAAAATTGACTGTTATATATTACGACTATAGATTTGCTGAATCAATGAAGTTTTCAGCTGTGTTTTTTTTCCGTGCAATAGATAAATATTTATTCAATAAAAGAAATACTTAAATTAAATTAATGATTCTTGTATCACAAATAAATATGGGATGATCCGAAATTTACGAATTCGGAATACAAGACATGATGTTATGTTAAAAGAAACAACTTGTTCTTTTTGAAAAATGGTGTCTAAAAGTAATTTTTGCAAAAGAGCAGGTTGAAGTTAACGAATAAATGCAAAAATTATTTATCGAATATAATTTTACTACAGGAAAAAATTGTTCATTTTAACACAAAAAATAACTTTTTCCTTTAGCAAAATTGCATCCGATAAGTAGTTTTTGTAGGAGAACAAATTAAAGTTAACAAATAAGTGCAAAAATTATTTATCGGATACAATTTTGTTAAAGGAAAAAGTTGTTTGTTTTAGCATAAAACATCATCAATATCATGTATACTCCGAATTCGTGAATTTCGGATACCCAATATATGTCTACATTTAATAAATATTTAGCCAGTACTATTCAAAAAAATATTTATTAAAATTTAGTCAAAATTTTTTTTTAGTGTACAGTTAAGTTCAACACTTTTCCCAAATTTCAGAATACTTTTCAATAACGTTTGAGTGCCACGATCACATCATAAGATTCAGAGTTCATCGACCTTTTTTTCTGTAAGAAGCTCGGAGTATTTCTCTTTAAAACTACTTCGCTATAAAATGTTAAGTGACATTTGTAGTGTATCGTTAACGATCAGCGATGTGTCAAGAATCGATAATTTATAATAATAAATAATATATCGTCGCGTTCTTTTATTCACTTTTTCTCTAATTTATAGGCATAATAAATATGCACACGTGGCATCGGGAGAGAAACTAGAAGTCCTCGCGTTAAAACCTGTAGCTATATTTGCTTCCACTTTCGAAAAGGACGGGTAGGTATATAAAATCACGTTGAATTTCCGGGAGAGATCGCAAATTTTTAATTTATACTCGAACAAATGAGACGTTGCAATTTTACGTAATGAAATACTTGTTATTGACTATAATAATACAAGAGTTATACAACAAATTGCATCAATCTTATAGAATTTTATGTATCCAAGCAAGACAACAGATCGATAAAATGAATCGAATGAAGTCGAACAGAAATCGATTTTTAATAATTAGACATCGGATTCTTACGTACAATTGCATATTTTTTTGGAAACAGATTGGAAAGTAAGAAATCAAAGTAGAAATTTATTTGTGCATATTTATTTGTGCACATTTGCATATTTTTGTCCGCATAAAAAATTTGATGTCTCTTAATAATCATTTTGAAGCTGTTTTGATGCGTTCTATGTTGATGTCATCATGACTTTATTCTGCTAGATAGCTTAACAACAAAGCAGAATGTTGAAAAAAAGGATTCATTATTGCCCAAAAAAGATATAAGTTTTTTGTAGATTTTTGGTTACCCGAATATGACAAAATTAAAGAGTTTATAATTATTAAAAGGTTCATTTGGAGATCAAAACCTTCAAAAAGCATTATTCATTTTATTTATACTTTTTTCAGCAAAAATCGGCTATTATTTTAACATCTTCTTTTATTTATCAGTTATAAAGATAAAAAAAAGAGGTAAAGGAAAAAAAATATATGTTCTATGATACATACACGAAGATGTCTGAAAATAGTTGTACGCAAAAAATAGGTTCAAGGCCCGCATAGACCTGCAGGCATTAGCCAGCGTGTATGGTACGCATTTTATGTGATTTGTTGGATTACATGTGCCGCGCGCGCACACACGTACATCCGGTGGAATCGTCTGGCTGTACCTCCAAAAGCCGATTCCGAAAGAAAAAAAAAAAAAGATACGACTCTCGATCGTATATCAAACATCTCGGAATCATCTGAGTCGCGCAACTCCATGAGCCATTCAGCGGGAATGCACGGTTGGTCATCTGCAACACCTACCGCGACGTTCCAACGTTGGGAACGTAGATCCTGCGATACGATTGGATTTTATATCAAGAGGTGTTAGAGATCGAGAGAAGAATTATTTGCGACGCTTCGTGAGCGGGATTTATTGCGCGAGACGGCCCGTACATCACGACCGGATGGTGGACGCGATGGTGGACGTCGCGTTTGTCGCAATGTCCCTCGCGGATTGCGAAGCTGCGCTTTTGCGAAACATCGAGGAAATGACAGGCACCTTTACGCGCGCGGAAATTCTAGTTGTCGTCCTCCAATCGATTCTTCGAAATGTATATCCCGTCGAATAAATTAATCTTCGACATCTGGGATTGTCTGAGATTGTCTTAATAGGGACTGTTCTTCATCATCGTGGTTACCAGTTGTCGGTGGAAGCCTTTGAGTATTTTTTTATCGTTCCTTACGTCAAATTCGTTCTGAAACATTTTAGAGTTTTCGTCAAAGATCGTTTCTTTCGATTATCTTAGGCGAGCCTGAATAAGAAATTTATTAAGATCCATTGAAATTCATTAAGATGCATAAAGATTCTTTGTCAAGCTTTTTTCGAGACGATACGGTATATAAGATTGATTACCGTGTTTTATTCTCAGATAGATGAAGGAAGTTATTTCGATCGAAAGAGGATCAAAAGAGTTTCTAAAAGAAAAATCGATACATTGAGAAAAATGCAGGATTGTGCATTTAAGCGTATAATAAAATAATCTACATCTATGTGTATACACAAAGTAAATTATGTAAATTATGTTTTATGTGTCATCTGTATAAATCTGTATAAATCTGTATAAACAATCTATGAGTTATTGAAACTTTCTTGTCGTTGCATTGGATTGCGTCAAAGCTTTTATCTCGCTTATATTTTTTTTATTTATTAATGTTAAAATTAAACAATCATCAATATTAACAATCATAGAACTTAATTACTTTTCTTTTTGTATTGTGTAATCCAGTTTATAACATAATTTATACACATTTTATATTGCTTATATTGTTTACATGAGAAAAATTCGTGTGAACTTAATGTAAATAATTCATAAAATTTCCGTGTAATCTTGAAATATACGGCGTAATTCTGGTTTGATAGAGTTAACTGTAAGTCTGATTTGTAGCTTTATGATTAAATCTATTAAAATTTCAGTTAATGTAACCAGATTCTTTTTTTCAGTATAATATATATGGAAAGGACATTTTACTAAAATATTTGAAAATTTCACTTATAATTGTCTAAAATTTAGTTATTAAGTAAATTCGATTTGACGCACATAATTTGGTGCACATAAAGTTGTCATACATATAGATATTGATATAAAATATATGTTTAGTATAAATAATATAGAAATGGATTAACTACGAAATCTTCACTTTATTATGTTGTTAGGCAAAATATGTGTTTTATGATCCGAAATATTAGCAATTCATTTTTATGCTCAGATTAAATCAGTTTATAGCAGCTTTAATACGCACCAATGCATAGCAAAACGTCCAACTAAATGTTATTAGATATACAAAAAACAATTTTATTGGATCAAAATATAATAATTGCATAGGATACTCAAACTGATGGCTAGAAAACGTCAAAACTTTTTCAGTATTACTTATCATACTTGAGTTTTCTACATAATTATTTCGATGATTCAATAAAATTATTTTCAATTCTGTATCTAACATAATTTTTAAATACTTCAACAAAATTGTTCTTTCCGTGTAATGTATATTTGTGAGCGTCAGAAATTGCATTCTTATTGTTGACCCTTCTCTGTTAGGATCTTTTTCGCGACCTTATGTGAAATTCGGATCTTCTTCCTTAGAGAAAAGGCGAAAAATGGAATAAAAAATTTGCTCCTCGTTTATTTAATGTTTCTCATAGCGATTTGGGTCATGCTTTAATTTAGCCATGACAAGGTTAGACTGATCAATCGGCCGTCTGTTTAAGACATAGAAATAGGAAGAAGTAAGCGCCCGGTTGAGTTGAGCCTTGATGTCTTTACTCTCGATAGCAAGTCAAGCCACTCGACCTAATTATTCGACCCTGCTCGTGAGACGAGTGAATCTCGGTCGTTATCTCGATCGTTCGTTCTTCTCATCATTTTCCGATATCCACTAATCCTTTTTATTGCCCTCGATATTCTATGCTTGAATTGAAAATTATATAGTTTATGGTCGGGTATTTCTTTTTGAGCACAGCTCGTTAAGAATCCCATAATTTCAGACCTTATATATCCCTGGTGAAAGTTTTTCTTAGAATTCTTCATATCATTTTTCACAATTTCTATATAAATTTCGGAATTGCTCTGAAATTTCTGTATAATTCTAACTTTTTAGAAAAAAAAATCTGTTCTCAGATTTTTTTTGTTCAGAAATACTGACAATAAGATAGTTTATATCTTTTCTAGAATTGTTTATATATATAAATTTTGAAATATTTTATAATTTTTAAGATTTTTATTGTATAACTTAAAAAAAATTTATAAAATTAAAAAAAAAACATTTAAAGTATTTTTACAGAAATTTTTATAAATTTAAAATATGAAAAATTCTAAAAAAATATTATAAAAACTTTTTTAGGTCGACGTTTTTTAAAAAAATCGTTTAATTGAGGCAAGGAGAATTCCATAGCGAAAAATTATATTTCCGTTATTTTCGTTTCGATGGTTTTTACGTTAGTAATATAAATGCACGTAATATATCGATTTTATATGTCTTTCGACACGTATGATATATGCGGCCGTCAAGAACCGACGCGCGCGCGCGAGAAACTCGAGATAATTTCTCATGGCTCAGTAATCATCGTGTATCTTTTTATTTGTTTGAATCTCAGTCACGAATCGTCATAATAACAGATTACGCTGTTAGGCAAACTGGAGCTCTCTATTACAAATCGTACGGAATTTTGCTGACGAGGCGATCGTGATAACGGACGATGTTAACATTCTTATATCTCAATCTAATGAATATGGGAAAAGTCGGTGGATGAATACTTGACATAAAATTGTACTCGACAACTTGTACAAGATCGAGAACCAATTTCCTTTCTTTCTTCATGCTGATGTTCTTCACGCAGGTTTTAATAAAGGAAGGATCTCACATTTTTACATCATTCTAATATAATTACATCAAAATTTGTATTGTATTATTTTTAACCTTTCGTAATCTGAGTTTTTTTGGTACAGTTTTTTTGGCAAAATTTGACTTTCAAATTTCAATTTTTATTAAATAAAAAATAATAAAAAAATATTTTAATATTTGAGTTAAAAAACTATTTGATAATGTACAGAGATATTGAAAAATGACTCTGAATTTTTTTATATTCCTTGAAAGTTTATAACAGTAAAAACTTGAACTGGACAAAAAACTTAGATTATAGACAGACGGAAGTAAAAATATAATCGTAAATATGAAAGATTAGTTAAAATCCATGTATCGTTTTGCGAAATTTAAACAATAAATTCTTTTATATCAATTTATAAAAATAATTTTGTTTAGAATATCAAATGAAAATTTTGTTGGATGCAAAAGCACCAAATAAAGCATAAAATAAAAATTTTAGAGATATAAATGATAAAAGAATAATTGTTGTATTCGACGTAATCCGTTGGCAATTATCTGGCATAAATATTATGAATACTCCTTGCATTTCTTGACTTTTACACTTCATGTAAAACTCACGTACGTCATTTAATTGTATCTCGTGAACAATCATTTGAATTGATGAAATATTTGTAATGTGTTCGAAGCACCCGATTTGCTAAGAAACTCGATATTGTTTTTCGGCACGGAACAGCATCATAAGAACGCAAATCTGCAAGTTCTACTCGAGCCGGTACGACCAGTTTTGGATCGACCTGACGACCTTGACAGAAATGTGTAATATAATATAGGCGGAATTAATTGGAGATATTTTGTCTGTGATGACATTTTATGCGGCCGTCTTAATGAGGATCACCTCGTCATGAAAGACAGGCTACAGAAATGCTGAACTTGATTTGTGTTCTGACAACGAGATGATGCACAAGTGTAAAACGTAATTAATTTACTCAATTAATTAAGTATTTATTTGTAAACGATAACGCCTACCAATTTACGCTCCTCTAAGAAGTTTCCTCTCAACTCTCTGTGTTTCGATTAAGATAAAAGGCATTAAGATAAGACACTAGCATTTTTCAGATATCAAAAATAAATGTTAAAAGTTTAAAGTTTAAAGAACTCGTGACGTTGAAAGCAATCACATATTTTAGTAAGAAACGATTTAAATATTTACACGCTGATTATTATTATTAGCAATAATATGAGATAACAATGATAACAATCGCACATCTTTTGCTGATGAATGAACACATCTCTCTTCATCATGTTTTTCTAATTTTTTATCTATTTGTTTATTTGATAATTTAAATTCGAAAATAACGTTATTATGATGGCCAAGTCACTAAAAAAATAATCATCAAAATTAGATGAAGTATTAAATCCGTTTGTATTACAAAAAATTCTCCCCAAATATTAAAAAAAAAAAAAAATATGATCCCTGTCTTAAAGGAACTTAAAGAGCTAAAATTTATATTTAATATTAATATATTCAGATACGCGTTCTTATATCAAATTACCATAGTCTATTATTGTCTCCGTACAGGCCGCGCAAAGCACGTTACAGAACCAGGCACCTTATATTATGATGTATTATACCCCGCGCATTAAGCGGAACCTAAATAAAGATAACTCTGGCCTGGCCTGGTACCCTAACTGCCTTTATAATTTAAGCCGACTCGGTTGTGCACGACGAAACGTTACACTCGTAACTTACCTTGCACTCGTGGTGTGCGTTTCGCATATTTTTTCTTCCCGGTAGTACCGGGTCTTCAGGCATCTTTCTCGGTATTATAGCGCTGTTTTTTAACTCCGTCGTCGCGACATGCTTTTTGATGTTTTAGCATAAACACGGACCTCGGCGTAAAAGTCGATTCGATGTGTCGAGTCAAAACAATCAACAATACGCAACAAACATAATGCACACGTTCTGTAACGAAAGCGCGAAGGATACAGGATGCGGTCAGCATTTTTATGGCTTGCCGTCGCAATATGGTATGAAGTATGCTCGCTCACGATTTAACATCGCTTGCTCTCGCGATAGGGATATCCGTGCGAGGAGATACTTGAAAATTACTAGCTAATTTGCTTAATTCTTTCGAGGTTTCCGCGTTTCCTCCGCCACGACTAAGCCACGATGTCAGAAGTGAGAGAAAGTCACGTGTGAATTCGCTCTTTCTCTTACTCTTTTCTAATTTCTTTCAAATATTTTTTCGCACCTTCAAAAAGAGAATGAGGACATTTACTTAAGACGATTATGGTAAAGAATCTCATTGCAAACGTTGTTCCGAATGTCTGCATGGAGAGGACGGATTTTGTATTTAAATTTAGCTATATGAATCTAAAGATAATTTTGTTAGACTATCAAAATAATTATGTAAGGATGCTCAAACTGCTAAAATGTAAAACATTTTACAGCATTATTTCACTAGAAAAAGAGTCTGATTGCATTAATTAGAATTTCAATTGAAAATGGACAAATCAGAATTTTCTGGTTGAATTTATTATAATTCTAATTGAGATGGCCAAAATTCTGATTGATATAAACAGAATGTTTTAATTCGTTTATTTTCAACTTGAAATCTTTTCAGTGTCATCATGCTTGAAATTTTTACACTGTTAAATTCATAACGTCAAATTATATTCAATTTATATTATTTTTAATCAGAAGAGTCTGTAAGAGAATTTAAGTCGCGTTAAGTGTGTCATTATCATTATCTGATGAATAAAATTGTATATTATTATCTGATTTAAATTTTGTTGCTTGTTCATGGCCATTTACCTTCACATATTTTTAATCATTTCTGTAGATCGCTATTCAATATGTCATAAAACAATGGAGTTGAACAATTTAATTAAAAACAATTGACTTAAATTTAATTTATTATTCATTAAGTGTGTATTAATATGAATATTGTTTACTTTAAAAATAAACACTCACATAAATGTATTAATTTATTATACATTTTGTCGCAGACGTTAAAATTAACAAAATATTATTTAATTCAAGGAATAAGATTATTATTATTTTTTTTTGTCTAACAATGTACGTAATTATTTGGATAATCCAACAAAATTATTTTTCATATTTAGTTAAATGTTTAGAACAGCAAAATTACTTTTACTTCAGCAAAATTGTTCTTTCCATGAAACTGCCAAGCGGCTGTATTTTTAATGTTTCGCATTATTAATTAACGAGCGGCATTTTCACTGAATGACGTGAGGGGCACGTTGAATCAGCTTCGCTCGTCGAAAGGTCGATGAATTGCTTCAGCAGGATAATCGCGAGGTCGTTAGTGGTCGTAGTTGTGTGTTGGCCGATCGAAAAGGCAAAAAGGGAGATGAGCGAGGGAAAGAGTAAAATAGTGACCGAGCGAGAGACACGGGGAAGAAGAGACGGAGAGAAAAACGGCGTTCCCGCCGAGAGTTCTCGGTAATCCTCAAGTCAGTCTTTGTGCCGCGGAATAGAGAAGGCGCATGTCTGCAAGAATGCAAATCGCAGACACAAGCGAATCGAGTGAAGCCGCGTATATGAGCCGCGTGCCATCGCTTACGGCCGATGGTTTGCGGCTAGCATCGCGTAAAGTTTCATTCACGTTATCTACATGGTCGCTGCACTGTCGCTTCGCAACAAGACGATCTCACTAGGAAACAATTCTCTTTCTTACTTCGTTAGATAGACCTTGAATTTGCATTAAAACGTTTCACAATGAGCTAAATTAGATCGCAACGTACGTGAATAATATTGGGTTGTCAGGAAAGTTCGTGCCGCAAAAGATTTAAATTTAATAAATGTATACTAAAATTTAAATCTTCTGGGTTTCAATTTTCCTTCAAAATCGGCACGAACTTTCCGGACAACCCAATATAAATAAGTAAGAAAAAAGCTCCAAATGCAGTCAAGGCTGGTTCTTGGTATCTAATAATATTATATTTCTATGTAAATTTTATAACCCTTAGGATATATCCAGACAAATTCGCATATCTGCATATATGAATGCATAAAAAAAATTATCCAATCAAATTTTACGCGCGTGTTTATAACAGCAATGTGATTGGATAATTTTCTTTATGTGTTTATGCGGTTATGCAAATTTGTCTGAATCAGACAGTTATTATAGTATAGTTGAGCCAATCGTGTCCTGTGCATTTCTTTTTTTTTAATATTAGGAGCACCTAGCTAAATAATGATCTCTATTTATTCTTTTTTTTTTCGTATTTGATGATGAGTATAATTTGTAATATTATTGCTTGCTTCAGTATATGATTGCGTTTCAAGTTTGATAAGCCAAATCGGCGTTTAATAAGACTGAAAACTTTGCAAATTTGCATGTGAATAATCAAGATCCGCTTTGACCAAAAATAGGTATTGATAAGCTTAAAATACTGCAAACACTTATTGCGAAAAATATTATCTCAGCTAAGGTTTCAACCTCCTGCAATCGACAAATCCAGGGAGAAGAGCGTAAGGGCGATGACCTTTTCTTCGAGTCTTCTTTTTTAAAAATTTATAGTAAAATGTTATGTATATTTTTAATATTTTTGAAATGCTTAATCATAATTTTGATATTTCAAAAATACTTTTTAATTTAAGAAAAACTCCTGTATATAAAACACATAGATTCTATTATATTATTCATTTTTTGTGTTAATATAATTTTAAATAAAACATTTTATGAATTATATATCTAAATAAACTTTTTCTATATAATAATTTAAAAATAAATATGTTAACCAAGGATTCTCTCTCTTTAAAATAAAACAAAAACAAAATTAATCTGGACTAAGTCAGCGCAAGAGAAGGTACGCAATAAATTTTAACAAATTTTAATAAATTTGTCACTCCATTTGATGTGCTGATGTCTTCTTTATTTAAAGTCTTGAACATTTCGATTTTCTTTGGAATCTTTTTCAGCAATATTCTTAATCCATGTAATTCAAATAATAATTTAATATTCTATCTTTTCATATTCGATTTAAAAAAAAAATTTCACTCGTGGCGCTCCAATGGTCCCCCATCCCCCATAATAAATTTCTGGATCCACCATGACTTCCTGAATCTCCTAATTATCCTGCAAAGTGGGCATTTTTTAATTAAAAAAAATGTAAGTTTCACGTTACACACATAACTTTCCAATTTTCTTCACTCTCAAGTCAGGGAATTTGACACAGCAAGATAAGTTTCCATTGAATTGGTCTCCTCGGTGTTATCAAAAGATTTGTTCCGGAGCTCAAGAAATTTAGTGCTATTTATATGCTAATTAGTTGCCCTATTAATTTTATTACTCGAGTCGTTCGGGACAGGAAATTTCAAGTTATATAATATCCAGTTTTAATTCACTGAGGAATGTCCTTGCTCTCGTACGGTTCTAGCATCGGAATGCGTATTTATATTTAATCGAATTAGAGTAGCTCGAAATCTTTGATAATGTAACTATAATAAAATTCACGGGCCATAAGTCACAAGTATTTGAAATAAGAGGTGCGGCCTGTTCGTTCCTCTCACGTGCGCCGAGTGCCGAGAATCTGTATTCCGAAAAAATAAATAGATCCAGAGAGTTCATCTCCGTTTCGAATGTTTAATCAAGGAAGTTAACGTATCGTAGTTAAGCGGGTGGATAGGATAACAACGAGTAGCGCTTCGTTTGTAAATAACACTCTTCTAACAGCATCTGTCTATAACTCGGCGTTGCTTAAAATAAACGCGAACCGAATCTTCTCTTATTTCACGTAAACGTGTAATGTGTAATAATTCGTCTGATTACATGGAACGTCACATTTATAAATAATTCCAACGTAATTCTGTCTAATCGTTAGGAAATAGTTTACTCGAGCCAAAGGTTCGCGAACTCCAATCGATTTGTTTTTTTCGAGTAAAATGAATTTTCTTAGAAACGTAATTAAGTCTCATATATATGATGCCAAATCTTATTTTACGATTAAATTTCTATCAAGTTGTATTAATTTTACCAGTTAGTTTCATTTTATCATTATTATACACAGAAAAAATAACTGTATTGTAACATTGGCTAAAACAGCAGTTTGATTGAAAATAATTTTCTTTATTCAAAAAGTATTAAACAGAAGTATTAAACAGAAGTATTGAGCGATCATTATTGATCATATTTATTTTTTAAATTAATATTATCTACATTTTTGTCTGTCAAGAAATAAGTCTGAAAATTATTTACTTTTATGTTTTTTATACTAACGAAACATTTGATTTTTAATTAAACGTTTGTTTATTTTTGTAATTTATTCGCTTGATCCTTAATTCAGTCAATAAATTTTTAGTGTCAATAAAATAAATGACATTTTATTAAAACAAGAGTATGATAAATTTATTTCGTTAATATTATTAAATTAACAGAATTATTTTTTTTTCCTAAATTTTATTTTCAGACTGGTCACATGAAGACGTCAATGGGCAATTACTTCATTAAACCTACCGAGCATTGGCGTGAGGACGATAAGGATTCTCTTGGGTCTTCATTACAGCACGCGATCTATCGTGTACCTACGGCTGCGATCAATTTAAACGATGACTCCAATTACGATGCTCCCGAAAATGATGTTAAAAGTCGCAACTGCGGCTTAATAGGTAAATGAGAAGTTTCACTTATTTCGATTTTACAATATCACGATGCGTTATCCGCTTGGAATGTGGGGTGGTTCGTTAGTAACACAGTCGGGAAAAGCGGGTCATTCTGTCCGAAGAAGCAAGTCGAAGGAATGCAGAAGAAAATGAAACCAAGTCAAATTTGTTTCAACAGTGACTATCAAAATGTACAAACCATCATAAATGTTTTATTGAACAAAATAGAAATCTTAGTTTATTTTATTATTTTTT